>NW_004444016.1:10466859-10468088 GCF_000243295.1 Trichechus manatus latirostris
TTAATGGACTTTGGGCCTTTGTCAAATATCAGCGGCTCATAGGTGGATGAATGTATGTCTGGATTCTCAATTCTGTTCCATTTGTCTATGTATCTGTTGTTGTACCAGTACCAGGCTGTTCTGACTACCGTGGCAGTATAATAGGTTCTAAAATCAGGTAGTATGAGGCCTCCTACTTTACTGTTCTTCTTCAGTAATGCTTTACTTATCCATGGCCTCTTGCCTTTCCATATGAAGTTGGTGATTTGTTTCTCCAGCTCATTAAAAAGTGCCGTTGGAATTTGGATCGGGATTGCATTGTATCTATAGGTAGCTTTCAGTAGAATTGACATTTTCCCAATGTTGAGTCTTCCTATCCATGAGCAAGGTATGTTTTTCCAGTTATGCAGGTCTCTTTTAGTTTCTTGCAGTAGTGTCTTGTAGTTTTCATTGTATAGGTCTTTTATGTCTCTTGTTAGATTTCTTCCTAAGTATTTTATCTTCTTGGGGGCTGTTGTAAAGGGTATTGATTTGGTGATTTCCTCTTCGAGGTTCTCTTTGTTGGCGTAAAGGAATCCAACTGACTTTTGTATGTTTATCTTGTATCCTGATACTTTGCTGAAATCTTCTGTTAGTTCCAATAGTTTTCTTGTGGATCCTTTGGGCTTTTCTGTGTATAAGATCATATCATCTGCAAATAAGGATACTTGTACTTCTTCCTTACCAATTTGGATGTCCTTTATTTCTTTTTCTAGCCTAATTGTTCTGGTTAGGATCTCCAGCACAATGTTAAATAAGACTAGTAATAAAGGGCATCCTTGTCTGGTTCCCGTTCTCAAGGAGAATGCTTTTAGACTTTGTCCATTTAAGATAATGTTGACTGTTGGCTTTGTATAAATGCCCTTAATTATATTGAGGAATTTCCCTTCTATCCCTATCTTGCTGTGAGTTTTTATCATGAATGGGTGTTGGACTTTGTCAAATGCCTTGTCTGCATCAGTTGATGAGATCATGTGGTTCTGTCTTTTGTTTTATTTATGTGATGGATTACATTGTTTTTCTAATGTTGAACCATCCCTGCGTGCCTGGTATGAATACCACTTGATCATGGTGAATTATTTTTTGGATATGTTGTTGAATTCTATTGGCTAGAATTTTGTTGAGGATTTTTGTGTCAGTGTTCATGAGGGATATTGGTCTGTAATTTTTTTTTTTTTTTGGTAGTGTCTTTACCTGGTTTTGGTATCAGG
>NW_004444016.1:10468188-10483956 GCF_000243295.1 Trichechus manatus latirostris
TTCTCTGTAAGTTTTGTAGAATTCTTCAGTGAAACCGTCAGGGCCAGGCCTTTTTTTGTAGGGAGTTTTTAAAGTACTTTTTCAATCTCTTCTTTTGTTATAGGTTTATTTAGTTGTTCTATCTCTTTTTGTATTAGTTTAGGTAGGCAGTGAGTTTCTAGAAATTTGCCCATTTCCTCTTGGCTTTCAAATTTGTTGGAGTACATTTTTCCTAGTATTCTGTTATGATTCTTTTAATTTCAGTTGGGTCTGTTGTGATATTGCTCATCTCATTTCTTACTTGGGTTATTTGCTTCCTCTCCTGTTTTTCTTTTGTCAGTTTGGCCAGTGGTTTATCAATTTTGTTGATCTTTTCAAAGAAGCAGCTTTTGGTCTTGTTAACTCTTCCAATTGTTTTTCTATTCTCTATTTCGTTTAATTCTGTAGAGCAATGATTGTTAAACTGTATTTCATGAGTTCTTTCTTGGGGGAACTGGTGTTTGGTGTGAATTCTCTTTCTTAACACAATTTTGCCTATTTATGAAACTGTGATTATTACCATCAATATTTAACTTTAACACATTAGAGGCTAACAGAGAGTTACCTTGACCTCTTAATGTTTGACTTTGCAATATGTAAATGTTATATACTCTTGAACGTAGACAACTAATATATTACTAATAAATACTGTATTACATGTGTAATGTGGAAGGTCTTAATGTGTAATGTTTATGTAAGATTTATTTCAAGAAAAGGGATTTGGTTTAAAACCAGTTGAAGAACCTGTAATGTTAGGAAGGCCAAAGAGGAACCTTTACTTAGAGGTTTAGCCTTGCCATTTTCCAAAGAAGCAATTGTATTTCTTATACCAAAACAAAAAACAAAAACAGCAAACCTGTTGCCATTGAGTCGATTCTGACTCTCATAGTGCCCCTATAGGACAGAATATAACTGCCCCATAGGGTTTCCAAGGAGCAGCTGGTATATTCAAACTGCCAACCTTTTGATTAGCAGCTGAGCCCTTAACCACTGCACCACTGGTTGGTAGAATTTTAATTTTTTCTGGACATACTTGGAAGGTTCCATTTTAATTCTTTTCCATTAGGTATTACTTACCTGGGAAAGGGTCTGACTTCTCACAGTTCCACAAGAAAAGGCTCAAAGACTGATCTGCCTCTACAGGGTTATATGCGACTCTGTCCTTATTTCTTTTACTAGGTGGGCCAATGGCTTTATGAGCATGTATCTTCTGGCCACTGGGTCATCACTGTCAGGTGCTGGGTTCTTCCCAATTTTCCAGAATTTTTAGTGAAGTTCACAGGATAAGAAAGCAGAATAATGTTTGTACCAGGAACAAATATTCGTTAATGCCTAGTGTAAGACCGTGCTCAAACAACCTTAAATACCCAAGTTTAGAAGGAGTTTCCGCAGCTGCCCAGAGAACTATGTGCAAAATGGCGGTTTTTTTCTCTCCCAAAATTCTTTGACTGTTGTCCCCATGGAAGGATTCTCTCAGACACCTCTCAAAAGAAGAACTAAAAGGCTTCAACTGGCCACTGAATATTAGTTATAAACATTTTGGAAACCTCCTTAAGTACAAAAAATAATTCCCCCTGCTGACAAATATTTTCCAGTAGGCTTTATTCTGACTACTGTATAAAGGATGCAAATCCACCCCTACACATGAAAAGATGCTCAACGTCATTAGTCATTAGGGAAATGTAAGTCAAAACCACACTGAGATGCCACTTCACACCCACTAACATAAGTGTAATAAAAAGGACAGTAGTAAATGTTGGCAAGGCTCTGGAGAAATTGGAGCCCTCATATATTGCTGGTGGAAATGTAAAATGATGCAGCCACTTTGGAAATCAGTTTGGCAGTTCCTAAAGAGTTAAGCATAGAGTTACACTATGACCCAGCAAATGTAATCCTAGCATATACCTGAGAAAAATGAAAAATATGTCCACACAAAGACTTGTATCCAGATGTTCATAGCAGCATTGTTCATAATAGCCCAAAAGTGGAAACAACCTTAATGTCCACCAGCTGAAAAATGGATACATAAAATATATCCATACTTTGGACTATTATTCAGCCATAAGAAGGAATAAGTACTGATACATGCTATAGCATGATGAAGCTTGAAAACATAAGTGAAAGAAGCTAGACAAAAAGACCGTATATTGTATGTTCCACTTATATGAAATGTCCAGAATAGGCAAATCCATACAGACAAAACATAGATTAGTGGTTGCTAGGGTCTAGGTTAAGAGGAGAAATAAAAAGTTGGCTTGCTGATGGATATGGGGTTTCTTTTGGGGGAAATGAAAATGTTCTGGAATTAGAGAGCAAAGATTGATGCTCTGCTTTGTAAATATACTAAAAACCACTGAATTGTATACTTTAAATTGGTGAACTTTATGATATGTGAATTATATCGCAATAAAGCTGTAATTAAAAAAATAAAATTTCCAGCAGCTATTTGGCCTGTGTATTGTAGCTTGTTATTAAATTGAAAAATATCTATGGCATGAGTTAATTGAGTTTCAGTTGGAATAAGGATTTACGTCTGGCTTCCAGGTTCTAGTCAGAAAGCTTGAGCCATCACAATTTGCAGAGAGTAAGTACTTGGTTGATACTGGAAAAGGCAAGGGATTGAGTCAGTAGGTTCCTTACAGCTTTTAAGGGAATGAGAGGAATGGTTTGTATAGCAGGTGGTCTCCAGGGAGAAAAACATTGTTTTCCTACTTCTTTTCTTTACTTACTATCCTAGAGGCTGAGTGTGTTTATAATAAGTACCACTTAGCAATAAGTATGCATGTAAGTGTAACAGCTATTTCCCTTTGGGAAGAGATGTTATGGTAAATTAGCGTTCCTTTTTAGTTTGATTTTGGGAATTCTCAGTGATTTTTTTTTTAAAAGAACTTTATCTTCATTGGCTCAAAGTTCACCCATAAAAGTTAAGAATTAGAGAAAGATTCCATCTGGATTAGATTCAAGATGAGTTTAAGTTCTGTTCAGTTGTCGTATTTTACAAGTTTCTCTCTTGCCCTGGGATAATGACAAATCATTTGTAAAGCTCACTTTCTTACTTTGTACCACTCCCTTCTCCACTGTGAACATTTAGGTTGTAGAATGCCATGACCTAATTGCCTAAGGAGATCAAAGACAAACCCATTCTTAAAGATTACCACACATCTTATCACTGGATAACCAAAGTGTGGCGATGAATTTTGGTAGATTTCCAGCCTAGCTGCCAGATTGGAAACTGGTCTTTCACTGTGGAAAAAGTTGCTACAGTTGATCATTTATTTTCTGAATGACATCAGTGAGTTTGGAGCAAATGGAGAACCTTCTGATTTTCCACACAGAGGGTTGACTCTCCTGCCTTAGTGGTTCTTCTTCAGGTAGTTCTTGGCTGTTTTATTTTTCCTTTAGTTCTTTCCCCCTTTTTTCCTAGTCACCTGAGCAGGATTATACTTTTCTCTTTAACTCAGAGTCACATTCAGGGCAGTTTGGTGGTGATTAGAGTATGGGCTCTGGAGCCAGTCTCCCATGTATTAGCTCTATGGCTTTGTTCAAGATATTTAGCCTTGCCAAATCTGTTTCTTTGTCTATGATATGGGGCTAATGATAGTATCATCTGGAGGACTTGCAAGGATTAAATGAGATAATCCATAAAGCAGTTACTCAACATTTATAGAGCACTTAATTTGTACTTTTTGAAGAAAACCAGCAGGCAGCTATTCCTATAGCTTCTGTTAACAAAGCAATTTAAAGGATGCCTAGTTACTCCTTCAGCAAGGTGCTTATCACTCTGTGCTGCAATTTCTTCAGTACTGTGAGAATTAAATGACATAATACATGCACTTATTTATCATAAAAGGATACATGGCTACACCAGGGATTGGTATATTCTGGGGTGGCTGAGCCTTGTCCTGGGGTTGATTTGCATGACCAGCCTCTTGACTGCCCTCTCTTGCTCTTTCAGTGGCACAGTTGGACAGCATCGGCTTCAGCGTAATCAGGAAATGCATCCACGCTGTGGAAACCAGAGGTAAAGTGATTCAGCAGATGACATTGTTCTCAGAGAAGGTCATGCATCTGATGAGGAGTCAGCCCTGCTACCTGCAGTTTCCCAATTTTAAGTGACTCATTAACTCCCCAAGTGCCATACTCTGTGTTTCTGCAAGTTGTGTTGCCCTGGGGCAGGGGCTTTCAACTTATTTTGTGTTATGGACCTCTTTGGCTAGTGAAGCCTATGGACCTCTTTTCAGAAGAATGTTTTTCTATGCATGTAAATTAAAAAAAAAAAAAAAAAAAGAATTACCAAGGAAACCAGTTATTGCAATTCAGTTATCAAAATATATCTAAAATACCCTAGTTGTGATATATCAATATGTTTCTTTGTTAACACATTAAATAACACAAGATATAGTAGTAGGTCTAATAACCAGCATGATTTGGAAGTATTTCAAGATGTCTGTAACAATTTTAATGAGTTATGAAAATATCTGTGATTTCTGAGCAAGTAGGTACTGCTAATGCTACTGTGATGTGTTGCCTACATTCATAATGGAAGGAAATGCTTAATTTCAGTTTTAGGTTAGAGAAAATAAAGATGTGATTGCTTCCCCGATAAAGCTCCTAGGCTTCCTCTGAATTCTATCCAGTGGACCTCTTGGGGTCCATGGACCCGAGATTAAGAACCTCTGCTCTGGGGACCCAGTCCCTGGGTACCATTCAGGTAGAGAGAAGGGCAGAGATAAAGCACCCAACTTCCTACAGTGGTGCTGCAATCAGGCCTTGCCTGTCGCACATTGATCTTTCCTGGGTCCGTAGGAGCAGTGCCTTGAGTTCAGAGGAGCTAGTTAAGCCCAGTAGTTCTCCATCTCCTCCTGCCGCAAAGGAGATGCCTCAGTTCTGGCAGTCTGGAGCTTTGAATGCACTGGTCTATTGTACCCCCGACGAGAGCTGTTAATGATCTTTCCACTGGATTTGATTTGACCATTATCAAAGATGTGAATCTTATTTATTCCACAGCCTTTCATCCTACCAGCCCTTTTTATTTGTTGGAAAGAAATTCTGTCTTTTAAAGCAGGTCCCATAACTCATATTAGTTAAGAAACATGAACTTTTAAAGGAGCTATGAAACATCGGAGGAGGAGGAAAAAAACAAAAACTAGAACCTCATAAGCTTCTACTCTTATACCTAGTCGAAAGGTATTCTTATCCAAAGTACTTATATTAATATGCTGAAACTTTTAATGTTTGCCTATTTTTGCTATGCCTTCCTTCAACAAAAAGTTAAGGCAGCTTACAGAAAACGTAAAATATAATTAAAGACTATAAAGTCAAAATTGGTGAAATTTCTGGGAACTGATCTTGCGGAAATAAAGATATGGGCCAAGATTGAGCCATAAGGATGTTTACACAGTGGTGTTGTTAAGGTGAAGAAAAAAAAAACAGCAACTAGACAAATGTCTCAAAAATTGGCTAAATCAACAGTGGTATATCCATGCAGTAAAAAATATGAAGCACTCAAATGCAGTGGAAATACATTTATTGACATGACAAGATTTTATATATATATATAAATATGTATTATGTATAATATAAAGTGGCAAATGCAAGTTACCAAACAATTTGTCCAGTATAAAAACCCTTTATGGGGGCGGGAGTCTGGTGGAGGGGCGGGATCTGTAGCTTCATGGGTAGCTATCATTGTGTTATCACTGGTTGTCCTGGTGTTTTTTAACTGTCTTTTTTTGATTTATCGATTTACCTTAACTATAGTTTCTAATTTTTTTAAAATAGTAACGTTGAAAATGTATTTTTTCAAAGCTGTAAGATTGCCCCAGCTCTGTTTAATAATTTAGAAAACTTACTAAACACAAACTTATTGCCATGATTCTTTTAGGAAATAGGTCTCTCAAGATGAGCAGTACAATGATAAGTTTTGACCTATGACATCAAGAATTCTGTAAGAATATAAGGGAAAACCACAAACTATAAAATTGATTATCACCATTTAACATCTTCTTTTTTTTTTTTTTTAGGGATATGTTACACATTTTGGGATATATCTTGTAAATATTTTTACAGGTTTTTTTTTTTTTTTTTTTTACAGTATTTTTCCTTTTTTTCTTGTACTTTAGATGACGGTTTACAGAACAAACTAGCTTCTCATTAAACAGTTAGTACACATATTGTTTTATGACATTGGTTAACAACCCCATGACATGTCAACACTCTCCCTTCTCAACCTTGGGTTCGCTATTACCAGCTTTCCTGTCCCCTCCTGTCTTCTAGTCCTTGTCCCTGGGTCTAATTTTTTTGAGCATGTATTACGCAGGTAATTTTTCAACAGAAGTTTTAATTTGTTTTTCATTAAAAAAAAAAAAAAAAAAGCAAGAGAAATAAGAGATGTAGGGTTAACCAAGGTAGAGGCATAAAAATGGAGCCAAGAGTGAGTCCAAAACAAAATGCTTCCCCATGAAGTTCATCTGCTTGCCGAAGATGGGCCACCTGTTTGTCTCTCAGTTTTTCAGCAGCTAAAACCAAGAGGGAAACTAATCATTTAAAACATTTTACAGAGTCTGTGGGATAAATGCAAACCAGTAGCTCAGACAGACAACTTTTCCTGATGCAAAACCAGAAAATATATGCAATAAGTAGTAAAGGAAGAAGAGGGTCACCAATTGTTTTAGTCTGTTAGCCTCTACCTCTTGTCCCCTTCTTCCTTAAAATGAAGATGAAAATGATACTTTTTAACTTCTAAGAAATTTTTCATTTAGCAAAATGGGGAAATAAGAACAGTGTGAGTTAAATACCATTTTAGCCTAAATAGTTGAAGGATGTGGGTATTTATTGTAATGCATGTTTGTACGCACGTTTATAGTGACCATGGATTAATAGACATCCCATACTCTCTGGAGTTTATCATTCGGGGCAGCCAGGATTGTGTAAAGTCCCAGGAAGGCACAAGCCTGAAAGGAACAAGAAGTAGAGATACTTCAGAAAGGACAAGCCCTTTAAGCTTCCATGTTACTGAACCATGGTTCTGCAACTGAGTAACTTGGACTCCTGTCTGTTTTTGACCAGGGGTTCCAAGCCTGTGAACCATGCAGAATGATGTGCATGATTTTACAGATCCTTTTCAGCTGTAAGGTCCTATCATTCTAGATCACTACCTTTTATTCATTAGTTCTACTTCTCTATAGGTCTTGTTGAAGAAACTGCAGAATCAGCCTTTTCCTAAATTTCTTCCAGGAAATTGTGTTTTAGCCCAAAGTATTTTATAATTTAGCTCTGTGTTTTATTCATTATCATGTACCATATACTCATCTAGGGGCTGGGAATGTAATGATGAACAAGGTAGAATCACTTATTATACTTAGAGTTTATATTCTAGTTACAAGAAAAACAAACAAAAACCAAATAAACAAGATAATTTCAGATACTGTTAACTGATATAAAGAAAGTAAAACTGGGGTAGGGGAATGACCAATAGTGTTGGTCGTGGGAGACTTTAAAAAGATTGTGTTTAAGCTGAGACCTATGTGATGGAAAGATCTGGGAAAAGTGCATTACATGTATCAGTGAGTGTGAAGGCTGTGAGGTGGGGCATAAGCTTGGTGTACTGGAGTAACGAGAAGGCCAGGGTGGCTAGAGCAGAGTGTAGGGCCTTACAGACCATGATAAGGAGTTTGGATCATGGTCTAAATGCAGTGGGAAGCCATTGGAAAGTTTTAAGAAAAGAGGTCTAAATTGTCCCCTTTTGTAACTGGTACAGTGGTGATCTAACCTGTGCATTTAAATGAACCAAAGTACTGAGGTGAGTTAGTTCTTGGTTCTCTGAGTATTTGAAATTAAACCCCTTTAGTCCAATTGCACATTTCCTTGGGTTGAGTGAAGAAGGTTCTCTTTTTTTTTTCTTTACAAAGAAGTAGAATATTTACATTATAAATGAATAGACTTTCTAACTTCTCAGTCTTGGCTAACATTCCACGAAATTAAAAAATGTCCTTACATCTCAATATTTTCATTCTGTAAGATTTCATTCTGCAATCTATGTAAGATTAGATTGTAAAACATTTATCCTTTTCTATTGCATGAAATTTTTATCATGTCTTTTTTTTACTTTTTAAATTAAATACTGGTTAAATATGACATATATTTAGAAGTATATATTTTACATCCTTCAAAACTCTTCAAATGCTGCCTTTGGCAAGAGAAGAAGAAGGTTTCTTCTCCCTCTGATGACTGAACTAACGCGAGGGCTGAAGTGTGCAGCACATCCGTGAAATCCTAGACAGCTGTACTAAATCCCACTCCTTCGCTAAGAGTGGAGCTGAGTGACAGGGGACTTTAATTAGAGCAGCTTTTAGAAAGGCTGAGAAAATGAAAAAAAATCCATTTGCCTGGGTTGGCCTGACTTGTGTCCTGACGTGCCTCTAATTAAATCATCACTCTTTCTCTCCTCAGGGATCAATGAACAAGGGCTGTACCGTATCGTGGGGGTCAACTCCAGAGTGCAGAAGTTGCTGAGTGTCCTGATGGGTGAGTGCAGCAGTGGCTCTGGCAGGCAGGTCTGAACAGTCACCAAGGAATTGGGGTTGTGCACAGGGTAACGCCCAGAAATCAGCTGCCCCGCTCACCAGTTGTCGTGGCTGCAGGCATTACTGGAAGAGGTTCTGGGTGGGATTGGCCAAAACAAAAAATGCCAGGTCTGAGGCACCACACCCTCTCTGTTTGTAGACTTGGCCACTGGCAGTCCAAGTGGCGCTTGGTCACTCATGTGACCACCACACCCTACTCTGCCCTTACTAGCTCATGACTCCCTCGGTCCTCTTTTCAGACAGGTATTTAGTGATGCACACCCAGTGCCCAAGGAAGGGCATCATTCTAGCCTGTAGAGGACCTCAGATCTCATGTTCTCTGTCACTGAGAAGGTATCAGGTAACCCCTAGATAAAATGTATATAAGCAGATAATTCTGATCCTCTCCTCTTTGCTTCTAGATTTCAACCTAGTCCTTGTCACTTGACCAGCAGAACCTCCTTTGCATTTGGTGATATAAATATAAAACTACTATCTCCAAATGTGCAGTATTTGAATCAAAAACCCATGAGCCAATGAGCCAAATTTGCTTAGGCTGCAGATTTCCTGTATTTTTGGATACGAATGCAGCCAGCCTCAGTGAGTCACATGGATCTAAATGGCAAACAGATCAGATTTCACAGATCAGTGGCTGTTATTCATCCCCAGGCAAGTCCCAGCCACACGCTTATCAAGACGGATTGGCGTTCAGGGCCCCAGCTCGGTGTTCTGGGCAGAGACGGTTCTCTTTTTAGTATTTGTGATTTCATTTGCCATCCCAATTTCTAAAAATAACTCATCACCTTTTCATATTTAAGGAAACCTCCTCTCTCATGTTGACCAGAACAACTGTCTTCTCTACTTGTTTTTTTGAGTAGTCTACCTGCCTCTTGAGTGCACTAGTGCACTGGTCACAATGAGATCTGTTGTTTGAAGCTATGACTGTTTGTGAGGTACTCTTGCATTGAGTATCTGTTTTTCGGTTCATATTTTGGATGTGGTTAGCTGTTTTTATAATTAAACTTTTTTATTTTGAGATAGTTACATATTCACATAAAGTTATAAGAAGTAATACAGAGAGATCCTGTGTTTTAACCCACTTTCCCCCAATGGTAACATCTTGCAAAAGAGTATTACAATATCACAGCCAGAATATTGACATCGATACAATCAAGATACAAAACAGTTCTATTACCACTAGGATCCCTAATGATCCTTTTAGGGCCTCACCCACTGGCCTTTTCCATCCTTAACCCCCAGCAACTACTAATTTGTTCTCCATTTCTATAATTTTGTCATTTTAAGTATGTTATATAAATGAGTCATACAATATATAACCTTTGAGATTGGCTGGCTTTTTTATTTCTTTACTCAGTGTAATTCCTTCAAGATTTATCCAAGTTGTTGCATATATTAATAGTTTGTACCTTTTTATGGCTGAGTTGTATTCCATTATATAGATGTACCACAGTTTAACTATTCACCCATTGAAGAACATTTGGGTTGTTTCTGGTTTTGGCTATTATGTATAAAGCTGCTATGAAGGTTTTTGTATGAGTATAAACTTGTGTTTCTCTAGGATAAATGTCCAAGAGTATAATTGCTGGATTGTATGATGATTTGGTTAATTTTTCAGAAATTTGAATGTAAGGAGGAATTAAGAGTCTAACAGATATCAATCCTCAGTCTTTCATTTCTGACAAAATTTGTAAACATTTCTGAAGTGTCTAATTTCTGAAAAAAATTGTTGAGTGCTAAAGACTGAACTTTAGAAAAGAGCTACTCCTTGTCTGCAAAGAGCCCTGGGAGGGAAGGGATATGCATGTATATCAAAGCTGTAATGTAGAACATGATGTGGGCACCTCCAGTGAGCTGGGTTTGGAAGATTGAATAGTGAGGGAGAGAGTAGAAGAGTGATTTGATCTCAGGGAATATTACGAGCAGTGGCATGGTGGGAGGAAGACTCTAGACACAAGCCAGTGATGGCTATAACAGAGGGTGTTGATTCTATTGTTAATACTATTTTAATATTTGAAAGAAGCACTTAAGGCTGGGGTAGCTGGAAAGCTAAGATGGCCCCTTTTGTAGAGAACTTGATAATTATGCTAAGGACTTTGGGTCTGTTTCTTTTCTGTAGGAAGTGATGTTAAAGTTTTCTAAGTAGTAGAGTTGTATGTATTAGGACTCTTGCTCACAATGCAAGAAGACAATTCAGAAGAGTTTACGGGGGGAAAAGCATTTATTTGCTCACATAACTGCTAAGTCCAAGGTGGTGGAAGCGTGGCAGGGTCTGGTGACTCAAAAGACATCTTTGAATTTTCTGGAGCCTTTCCCACTTTTTCCCTTGGCTTCTGATTGTTTGTGAACTCTGCTTGTCTTGGTATTGGCTTTATTCTCTAATAGACTTTATTCTCTGTGGGAAAGAGCATCCCAGATAGCTCCAGCCTGAGCTGGAGATTGTGATCACTGAGAAGAGAGGGTGTTTCTTTTTTTCTTTCTCTATTAATTGGGCTTTAGGTGAAAGTTTACAGCTCAAGTTAATTTCTCATGCAAAAATTTATACACATATTGTTATGTGACCCTAGTTGCAATTTCTATAATGTGACAGTACACTCCCTCTTTCCACCCCAGGTTTCTTGTGTCCATTCAACCAGTTCATGTCCCTTCCTGCCTTCTCATCCTGCCTCTGGACAGGAGCCACCCATTTGGTCTCATGTATCTGATTGAACTAAGAAGCACACTCTTCACAAGTATTATTTTATATTTTATAGTCCAGTCTAATCTTTGTCTGAAGAGTGGGCTTTAGGAATGGTTTTAGTTCTGGGTTAACAGAAAGTCCAGGGGCCATGGCTTCGAGAGGGTCTTTCTTGACAATTTTTGCAGAAGATGCCATAGAGGACCAATCACATGGCTCACGTCTCGATCTCAGGCCAGTCACATGGTACATGGCAGATGGACCATCCTGGCCAGGCCTGGATCCTGTGCCTATTTCTGGTTATGTGTGTGTGTTGAGGGGAGGTTGAAAGGAAAGGGCCATCAGGGGTTAGTTAGTCCATGGACTGAGCAGGATTATTAATAGAATGATGGCGGAGTGCTTCCCTGAAGCAATGGCTGCTGGCTAGGTTTAAAAAACAACACCTAAAAAAAAAGAAAGTGTCCAATATAAGTAAGACAAGATTAAATTGTAGCTTTAGGAAGATAACCCTGGCAGCAATGTCAATGTGCAGCTTGTATTTGATCATGAAAAACATTAAGGAAACAGACAGTTTAGGAGACAGTCACAATAGGTTAGGCAGAGCATACCGTATCAAGGGCTAACCAGATAGCTGTTCTCAGCTCAGGAAGAAAGGACAGACTCAAAATGATTAGAAACTCAGCAGGACTTTGTAACCAACTGGGTGTGGGAGAGTGGAAGGGGTAGAGAGAGACTTCAAAGATGGGAGAATATCATGTAAAGTGACATTAATAAAAAGAAATATGACATTTTAAACTGGCTTACTAATTTAAGAAAGAACAACCTTAGCTCAGTTGTGCTAAGGAAGGAAAGTGGTTATGAAAGAATCTTGTTTTTATCACTTAGTGACCCTCAAACAAGATATTTGTCCAGTTCTCTTCCTTAGTCTTCCCACGGATAAAGTAATCGTGAACATCTGAGGAATATCAGGAAAAACTAATAACTAGCAGCTGAAAATCACAAGGCCCACTGCCTCTGCCAGAAGGACGTCACAGATAGACTAGAATCCAAAGTGAGGTCCAAACAGAGCTGAGAGATGACCATGGTGCAATATCAGATTAAAAGATGAGAATGGTATCTGTGACTCTCACTCCTAGTTATGTTAGCCAGTTCTGAATCTTGGAATTGAAAAATTTCCCATTAAGCTTGGGACACTTAGAACCTGAAGAGAAAGCTCTGTCTCCCTTCCCATTTGTGATCATGCCCATCAGAATTTGGTACTGGTACTGGGCTGGGCTAGCCAAGAATGTAAAATAAATTTTACTCCAAACCTATACTCCAAAACCGTTCCCTGAACTGCCTGGGCTGAGTGTGAACCATTCGTTCGTTATCTCTTTATCGTATATGCATCAGATACCCTAATATATGCCAGGCACTATGTAAGATTGAGTTTGTCAGACGCTCTCTAAAGTGGAATAGTGTGCTTTATTATTGAAAGTGTGTGTAAAAGTAAAAACCAGAGACTTCTGTTGATCATTTTGAGTTTATGCTCTGCTCTCTTAACCTTTTGAGGGACTTCAGGTTGGAAGAGGAATACAAGGGCCAGTGCTTTGAGACTGTCTATGTTTACTGTTTAGGATTTCTTAAGAAAGCTGGCTAGAATTTCATACAGCCTTGTGCTACTGTCATGCCAAGAGTTACCCTTGATCCCTTCCTCCTAGCAACAGAGGTCATTAATCTTTGGAGAATGAAAAGGACTTGGGGAGACTTACAAATTCCTAGAAATAGATGATCTTTTGTGCGTGTACTGGGTTTTTGTTTGTTTGTTTGTTTCCCTGCATGTTAGGAGAAGATAAATTTTTCCATATTTTAGCCTAACATTTGTTTTTGTTTTTTTACATCAATTATATGCCTGTACAGATCTTTCTTCCTTTCTCTCCCTGTGTATTTTAAATCACTTTTTTTGTATTAAAAGTTAGGCATGGTCATTGTAGAAAATTTGGAAAGAAGAAAATTAAAATCCTGCGGAGTGCAGATAACCTTTACAGACTGTTTATCATATCACTGTTACCTTTTAAATATAATACGATATAGCATAACATATCATGTTTACAAAATTAGATTCACACTGTGTACATATACTGCTTTTTAGCAGGCTTTATTCATGCAACACTATAGAGTGTCTTTTTTCCCATGTTATTCAAGTTCTTCTAGAGTGTGATTTTCTTGGCCACATATAGTGTAGATGTACTATAATGTTTTAATAAGTTCACTCTTCTTGACATTTAGGCTGATTGCAATTTTTCATCATTCTAAAAAGCACTCAGGTGACTATCCCCATAGGGGCAGGATAGCAGGGGTTAAGAACACAGACTTTGGAGTTGACAAGTTTCAATTCTATTGCTTATTTGTTTGACCCTAGACAGATTATTCAAACCCTTTTAGTCTTCTATCTCTGCATGTGTAGTAATAGTCCATATTTCCATAATCTGTTGTGATACATGAATTTTCAGTTGCAAGAAAAGAACATTATGTTTGTTAAAGTGGAGGCCCAATGAAAACAAGAGAAACCTTCAGTAAGATGGATTGACACAGTAGCTATAAAAATGGACTCAAACATAGCAACCATCATGAAGCTGGTGCAGGACCGGACAAGGTGTGGTGCTATTGTATATAAGGTCGTCGCAGTGAGTCGGAACTGACTACTCAAAGGCAACTAACAACAACAACAACCTCTGTAGTAATGTGAGGATTAAATGAAATGATACATGTGGATTGCCAAGTCTAGAGCCTCCATGTGTTGAATATTCAATAAGTCTTTGCTGCTATTATTTTAAATTTTTATATGCATCTCTGTTTCCTTAGGATTTAAGATGTTAAACTTCTGGGTCAAAACATGTAAGCACATGTTTTAAGGCTCTTAATTGATATTACCAAATTTACAGTCAGCCACCTATGAGAAGAGTGCCCCATACTCCACATCCTTGCACACTTTGTATAACTTTTTTTGCATACAAATTGTAAGCATTTTTAAATGTATCTCCTTTTAATTTAACTTTGCATTTCTATAATTTTGGTGAGGTTGGCCTTTTGTTCATGTTTATTAGTGATTTATATTTATCTTTTGTGTATTGCCTATTTATATTCTTAGCCTAATTTTTTATTGGTATGTTTGCATTTTTCTTAATGATTATAAGAGCTCTTTAGATATGGAGGCTATGTTACCAATATTTTTTACATATTATCATTTGCCTTTGAACTTTATTTATAGTGTTTTTGTTTTGTCTTTACAGATATTTTAAATATTTTTAAAGTCCAGTGTATTGTTGTTGAGTGCTGTTGAGTCGATTCTGACTCATAGTGACCCCATGTGACAGAGTAGAATTGCTCCATAGGGTTTGCAAGGAGCAGCTGGTGGATTCTAATTGCTGACCTTTTGGTTAGTAGCCTGAACTCTTAACTGCTGTGCCACCAGGGCTCCTTAAGTCCAATCTTTCAATCTTTTTTTCTAGATGGATTATGCTTTAAAAGACCTTCCCTATTCAGGATTACAAAAACGTTTTGTTTTCTTTAAAATCCATCTGGAATATGAATGCAAAATGGAAGCTAATTCTTCTTTTCCTCATATAGTTATCAAACTGACCAATAATCATTTAATGAGAAATTTTAAAACAAGTTATTTTTTTGTTTGTTGAAATTCTCAACCTTGAAAATAAATACATTATTTTCTTTTTCCACCTTTTAAGTATTTGTTTTCTGATTCTTTGCATTCTAGCAAAAATTATCAAACCTATGACCACATATTCATATCACCCATTTAAATTTCTGCTGGGTTGATTATTTTCTTTGCTGTTTATAATGTAAATCTTAATTTTGTAATTGAACTTTTAGTGTCTTCACTGATTTTACTTATCCCATTCTTTTCATTTCTACTTTCAACAGTCACCTTTATTATTTCAGTCTGTCCCTTTTTATCTTTTGAGGTCTTATTTCACAGCATCCATATTTTTCAGAATTTTATTTATACTACATACAGAACAGGTAATTCCTGAATGTTATTTCAGATTATTCCAGTGGTCTCTTTTATACTATCAAATATTTTCATAGTTTTTTTTTATTTTCTGTTTAATCAAACCTGAGAAGTTTATAAATCTTTGCTATTAAATTCACTGTGGCTAGATTCTACTTGCTCTGCTACTGTTTTCCTGAATCCTATGAGCATCATCGTCGTGTGTGAAATTGGAGGGCTGTTGTACATGATTCCAGCCAACTTTGTGACATTTTTAAATCTTTCATTTAGTGTAGACCTCTAAACCTGAATAGATTTCTTGTGGTTCTGCTTTTTGGTCATGGTCCTGGGAGAAGTAGAGTTTAATTCTGGTTTATCTGAAGTGTTCTGTGTTTCTTATCACCGCCATGTTTTTTCCAGGACCTTCCCCTTTCTGAATTCATTTCCTTTGATATAAAGGGACACTCCTTCTCTCACACACACACACACACACACACACACAC
>NW_004444016.1:10484058-10503001 GCF_000243295.1 Trichechus manatus latirostris
CACACACACACACACACACACACACACACACACACACACACACGTAATTTCACTGCCTGGAATGTAATCCTAAAACAGCTCTGGCCACTCCCAAAGCAGCTTCCCTCAGTGTATGTGCTGAGTGGAGGTGCAGTATGGCATGGTGGAGGTATGCCAATTCAGTGTTGGTATTTTTCCTCATCCTGTAAATTTTTCTTTTTTTTTTACTAATATTTAAAGGAAGGTTATAGCTACAGAGAACACGTGGAAGGTATTAAATAGCAGTACGTTAAGGCAGTAAGTTACAGTAGCGTGCTTCACCCACTTCTCTATGATCCAGCCATAAACTATCCTGCCTTATTCCTCTGAGACCTTGAGTGACTGTGTTCATTTTTTCTGTGCTCCTTATTTCCTACTCCTTTCCCCAAAGTAGCATAACTAAAAGCAATCAAGGACTTCTGTTTGAAGAAATCCTAACATAGTAGACATTTTTCATGACAACTTCTAATAACTAAAGGCTTATTACAGTGATGAATGGAAACAACCCCAGACTTTGAAGATGATAGACTCATGCAAGTAGGGGAGCCATACAAAGAGTAAACTTCCAATTATGCCTCTCAATAAAAGGGAGAAGACAAATGATGACTAGACTGGGAAATAGTAGACTACTTGGATGAAGGAATGTTCATTCTGGGACTAGCGAGGTTGTTATTAGCCATAATCCTAAGTTCCTAGAGAATGGAGACCACTGATGGTAGCATCTTCCTCTCCGCTTCTCCCACCACTATCTTTGCTTTTTGAGGATGCTTCAGGCAGGTTTGCCTAAGATGGGACTTGAGGCAGTAAGAGCTTTTAGATCTCAGTACAGAAGTGGTTGCAGGTACTCTGGATTCTTAGGTGACATGACTGGATATGGGAAGTTTTTAAGATGTATGATTTTTGTAATCAGAAAATAATTAGAATAAACACATTTGCTTATCAAATTGCTAAATAGTAAATCTAGTCTTGAAAGAATTACATGTAGGATAAATGAAGTCGCACACAGACGATAAAATACCTATATAAACTTCTTCCCCAGAGGTATAACGGAGATGGAGAATGTGAAAAGGCTAAGAAGTTTTAAGAAAAAGACTATTCACAAAGAACTAATTACAACTCTCTTTTAAATGCAGGGAACCAAGACCATATAGTGTTTCCTAAGGACGGCCATATAGATCAGTGGAGCAGATAAGACAGTCCAGAAATGGGACCTATACATAAATGGTCAATTCATTTTTGATAACTTGTCAGTGTAATTTAATGGGGTAAAGGACAATCTTTTCAACATATGGTACTGCTACAAATGAGAAAAAAGGAGTTTCAACTATTACCTTATGTTATATACAAAAATGAACTTGAAATGGATCATATTCCTAAGCATAAGAGTTAAAACTATATCATTTCTGGAAGAAAATATAGGGGAAAATCTTTGTGACCTTGGCTAAGGCAAAGATTTGTTAGATAGAACACAAAAAAGCAAGAACTATAAAATAAAAAACTGATAAACTGAACTTCATAAAAATTAAAAAACTTCTGGTCTTTAAAAGATACTGTTAAGAAAAGAAAAAACAAGCTACAGATCAGGGGAAAATATTTGCAAAACATGTATCTGATAAATGACTTATGTGCAGAATATAACAAGAACGTAACCAACGTAATTTTTAAAACAGACACAAGATTTGAGCGAACACTTCACTAAAGAAGATATACAAATGACCGAAAAGCACATGGAAAGATTACCAGTACCATTAGTTATTAAACCAAAAACCAAATCAGTTGCTGTTGAGTCTTTTCCAACTCATGGCAACCTCATGTATGTTGGAGTAGAACTGCACTCCACAGGGTTTTCAATGACTGTGTTCTTTCAAAGTATATTGCCAGGCCTTTCTTCCAAGGCACCTATGGGTAGATTCAAGCCACCAGTCTTTCAGTTGGTAGTTGAATGCTTAACCATTTGTGTCACCCAGGGACTCCTCATAAGTCAGTAGAGAACTACAAATCTAAAAAATCAGGTACCACTACACACTTACTAGAATGGCTAAAATTAAAAAGATGGACCATATCAAGTGTTGACAGGGTTCTGAAGCAACTAGAACTTTTGTTTATTGCTAGTGGGAATGAAAAATGCCCCAGCCATTTGGAAAACAATTTGACAGTTTCTTATAAAGTTAAATATGCTTGCCATATGACCTAATCCTAAGCTGTTTTACCCAATTCCATTCCTAGTTATTTACTCAAGAGATGAAAATGTAGTCCACACGAAAACCTATATGCAAATATTCATAGCAGCTTTATCCATAACAGTCCAAAATCGGAAACAACCCAAATGGCTGTCAACATTCACTATGGCATATCCATAAAATTGACTACTACGCAGTAATAGAAGGCATGAACTACTGATACATGCAACAATATGGATGAATTTCAAAAGCATTATGCTAAGTGAAAGTGTTAGTGAGGACTTGAAGGTAGCCAGGTAGAGGAAGGGGGTTGCCTTTAAAGGGTTGCAGGGAACTGTTTGGGTTGATGGAAATGTTCTGTAACTTGATTGTGGTGGTGTTTACGTGGCTGTATACAATCGTCAAAAATCATGGAACTGTAAACTTAAAAAGGGTGACTATACCTCAATAAACTTGACTTTAAAAACATGCACACAGGAAAGAATTCTCAACCTCCCCTCCTGACTAAAGAAATGCAAAATAAAGTAATGAGATAGTCTTATTTTTTTAAAATTTTTCTTACCTATCAGATAGGCTAGTAAAGTGTTTGATTTACACGTTGTAAGAATGTGGGGAAGGAGTCACTCTCATACTTCCATATAATGGTAAAACCTCTGAGGGGCAATTGAGCAATAGCTTTGAAAGTTTAAATGGTACATACCTTTTGACCTAGTAATCCCACTTTTAGGAGTTTTTTTTTTCTGCAGGTGAGACATGCTATTGTTGTTAGGTGCTGTCAAGTTGATTTTGACTCATAGTGACCCCAAGTGACAGAGTAAAACTGCCCCATAGGGTTTCCTAGGCTGTAATCTTTATAGGAGCAGATTGCCAGGTCTTTCTCCTGCTGAGCTACTAGGTGGGTTCAAACCACCAACCTTTCAGTTAGCAGCTGAACGCTTAACCATTGTGCAACCAAGGCTCCTTGGTAAGGCATGTACAAGGATACAATAGGTAACATTAAATTAATTATGGTATATACATACAGTGAAATACTGTGATGCATATATTTGTGTGCTGATATGGAATAATTTCTAAGATATTATTAAATGAAAATATGTGCTTGTATGTGTGTAGATTGTTAGAGAAAGGATAGACCAAAAAAACTGGCATTAGCAGTTGCCTTTAGGGTAGAAAAAACTTACCTTTTAATATGTATCTATTTGTTTTGTTTGAATCTGTTTTTTTATCATGTGCATATATTGCCTTCTCTGTTAAACAAAAAAATTAAATTTGCCTACATTATCATGTGTTGTTAGAAAGTTTAGGAATATATAGGTGACTTTCCTAGTCATTTCCTTCACAGTGTCGTTCAGTGTATCTGTCAGCTGCACAGTACCAGACTAGGTGAATCTTGGGGCTGATCCAGTGTGACATTTCTCAGATGCCTCCCCTTGTAACCTCTGCCTCCAGTCTCTGTCTCCTGTTTTTCTGAATTTATATGATAGTAGATTGAAGAGGAAATATGCTCATTTTCCTTTACCCTATGGTGCCTTTTTGTATATTAGACTTCTCTGGTTTAGATCATTTTCACTAAGCACTAAAATGGTAGGGTACCGTGGTGGGAAGGAATATACTGAGTTCTAGAGAAAATTGTGAATTATATCTTGGCAACACGTTCACACGCCACCATATTTATTCTGCAAGTGAGGGGAACACCAGGCGTCAGTAGGGAGGTGTGGAAATTGGCAGCAGTTTCTAAAATGAGGTAGTTTGGGAGGCTGTATTCAATTTAGTTTGGATATTAAATGAATTAAAATGGACGTGCTCAAGTTATGAGCCTTGCCTCATCTGTGCTATAAAAAGCCCTTTAGCCGGACTGTAATTTCACTCTTCTCTGTATAATGTTACACAATATTCCTATGGTTACAGAGCCCGAATAAATGGAAGCTAATCATTAGTTTGCTAAATGTGGTTTGTGAAACAGTTCACAACTCCTGGACCTACCAGCTGCGGCTTGTGTAGTGTCTTGTTCACCCTTCTTGGGTAGAAGTTGGTTTGTTCTTCAGAAAAATGTACAGTAACATTTGTCTGGCATCCAGGAGCCATGCAGTGTGGCAGCTCTCCATGCATCTTGGAGGTGGGGAGGGAAAAGGTCATGCTCAGCAAAGTTTTTTGGTACATACACTTTTGAAAGAAGAAACCGTTAAATGGATGTGAGATGACAAAGAAAGGAAAGAATTAAAGCTGAAGAGGTTTGGGATATTAGGGAAACCACATTTTGTGCATTTTTAGAAATTTGCTGTGGTAGAACCCTATGGACTTTACTATTCTGTGGCCCTAGAAATAAAACCATGCTCCTTAGGTTCTTCCTTATTTGTTTGTTTCATGTGACAAGAAAGAATTTATTGCCCAGGATTGCCTGCAAACATATAGCTGTTCTGCCTTTAGGAGCCAAACACTGTGTGAGCTGAGGCCCTTTCCTCTCTAGTCCCCTTATGTGTGTCAGGGGGACACACTGAGAGCAGATTTGTGATCTTACCTGGGGATTATAGGGTAAATCCTAAGGCACTCATGAGTATCTGGCCTTCTATGGAAATAGGTTCTTTCCCATTTTTTCCCAGTAAATAGAAATGTGTTAGCCCACCTGTGACTCATTCCCCTTTTCCAGCTGGAATGCTGTTGACCCTGCAGGAAGAAACTCTTTCTTAGTTGGCTTCTCAGAATTCTTCTTGGAGACTGTCCAGAAAGAGAGTCCAGTGCCTGTCTCTATTTACCTGGTGTATTATTTAGATCTCTCTGGATTGTAAAACAGAAAACCTGGCCTTCACTGGCTTACAGGAATTTGTTGCCTCGTGTAATTGAAAACCTATGGCCAGACACAAGGGCTCCAACCATGTCACAAGCCCCAGTTATGTCTACTTCTGTCTCCCCTGGCTTTGTGTTTTGGTCTCTCGGGCTGTACCTGGTGGGACCTGGCTGTTGCATAACATCCCAGGTGCAAGCCCACAGGAAACAGCAGATGTCTCACCCCCCTGGAAATGTCTTGAAGTTCACTCTGATTGGACTGGCTTTGGTCTTGGTCCATCCTTGAACCAGTCCCTGTGTCCCAAGAGATGCTGTGCTTTGATTGGTCTGTCCTGAATCTCATTTCCCACCCTGGGAGGGTGGAGACTCATCCAAGTACATGGACAAGGAGTAAGAAAAAGGTGGCCTCCCACTGAAAATGAGGGGCTGCGCAGAAAGAAAGGGAATGGGAGCTGGGAGGCAGGATTTAGCCAGTATGAGGAAGCTGGACTCTCCTGTAAATGTACTGAAAGGCGCCACTTCCCTCTTGCCAGTTTGTATGTGACCCAGCCACCTCACCAGGGATGAGATGGGGTTCGGCTGACTAGTGAAGCAGTTTTTACTCTCTGCCTTCGATTCTTGCCTTCCTGTGTGCTGCTCAGGAAGACGAAAATAATTTTCTCTCCTCTTTTTTTAAATACACATTTATTTAAAATACACGTGTGTTTAAAAGTCAAAGCAAGAGGAGACAAAAGAAAAAAAGTGATCAGAAGCTGTTGTAATTATAGTGGTTCTCATTGCATTTCTGTGCTTCAGGCAACTTTGCAAAAATATGAAAGTAATGGAATAAAACCATAGGCAGTTTAGAAAATGTAAAAGCCACAATTCCACGATGCTAACCCAACCACTATTTTAATTTTAGAGTATTTCCTTTTAGCCTTTGTATATACGAGTTTCTTACAGACTTTTATATCTTCATTTTTTTTGCTTGACATTACATGATACTATAGGCATTCTCTATGTTGCTGTAAGTCATTATCACATAAATGGCAACGTAATATTCTATCAGGTACAAATGATTAACTCAGTCATACTATCATTGGACATTTAGTTGCTTCCTTTTTTTATTTTTTTCTACTGTTATGAAGAATCCTGTGTGCTGAACATTTTTTGGGTAGGTAACTTTTCTCCTGCCTTATTTCCTGAGGATAGATCGTGAGAAGTGGGATTACAGGTTCAGAGTATAAACATATTTATGACTTTTGATACATATTGCTGAATTACTTTTCAAAATTGTTGCGTTTCTCTTCACTGCTTCCAGTAGTTTATAAGAGGATCAGTTTGACTGCATCCTTGCCAGCAATAGATATTTGGAATTTTCAACATTTTCCTAATTTAGGTGAAAATATATGTTGTTTTTGTTTCAACTTGCATTTCTTTGGTTAGTAGTAAGATTGAACACTTTTATGTATGCTTTTTTAAATGCATAGCTGTATTCTCTGCTGTAAGCATTGTCTTTTCTTTATTTTAGACCCCAAAACAGCTTCCGAAACAGAAACGGATATCTGTGCTGAATGGGAGATCAAGACTATCACTAGTGCACTGAAGACCTACCTAAGGTAGGGAATTCCCATTTGCAGGGTGGGCCATCAGCTCGTTATCGTCCAGTCAGGAAGAAAGCAGTTTTATTTGCAGCCTCCACAGAGTTGTTGGGTGGATGTTCGAGATGTGGAAACAGCTTCTGTGTGGGTGCAATTAGCTTAGCTGATAAAACCGATTGTAAATGTCCATAGTAAATGTCCATGCCATTGTGCAGTGGTGCCATGAGTGATTTAGGTAGCTTTACTCCTTATAAGAAGCTACTGTGATAATTAGCCTTGAATAAAGGAGCCCTGGTGGCACAGTGGTTAAGAACTTGGCTGCTAACCAAAAGTCAGCAGTTCAAATCCACCAGCTGCTTCTTGGAAACCGTATAGGGCGGTTCTACTCTGTCCTATAGGATGGCTGTGAGTCAGAATCAACATGACGGCAGTGGGTTTGATTTTTGGCTTTTTGAATCGAAAATGTGATCTTCCTTGAAATCCCTGAATACTCTATTAAGAAACCAAGGAATCGTGTATTACATTCTATAGAAAATGCATGATGGCATACCACATGTATTTCAATAATTTTGTGCATTGCACAGAGTATATTGCTGATATTGGTCCCTAAAAATTAGAACTTAATGGAACTTCTTTATGACTCCTTCTGCTGAGACTGGAAAATATTACTTTAGTGGAGAGAAGACTATTTTTCTTTGTAATAATATATATGATTTACTGCTTCGTCTCCACTCCTTCCCTGACTATTGGGGGTGGTGATTGACTAGCTGTCTGCAAGGAGTCAGCTAGATTCATGAATAGATTGAAATTTCTGCTGGGCTCAAAGGATAGGAATACTGTAGTTCTTCACTATAATTCTTCTTATACAAGAAGGTGGCGTCTAGTCTTTAACAGAGAGGAGAACTGTAATCCTGAATTGTGTAAGCATTTGTAGAGGCTTATGAAGATTTGCTTGGCTGGAAAGCAAAGGTAGAAGGCCACAGAAAAGGAATTGATGATGCAGGTTTTATTGATTATTGGGGAATTGATTGGAGGATCTTGAAGTCAAAAGTAAGATGTAGTACAAGTTATGACTAAGTGTTGAATTAGGAGATCCAATGAGAATAAAATAAAATCTGTGCAGAAGCTTATTTGGACTATTAGAAAAAACTCAAGTTTACGGTTAAGCATATTAACACCCAGCAGGTATACATTTGCTTGTGGCATGGCTAATATTAGAGGTTGTAGCCCTTTGGCATTCAGGAGCAACACCTCGTAGTGAGTTCACCACAAAAACACGTACAAAATTCTCTCAGAGTGTTCCCAGATGAACTGATTCACATAACAAGCTGCTGGGAAGATGAGCATTTAGGTACAGGTCATTGCAAATTATTAGTTGTCTGTTTCTTAGACACATCATAAAATGTTCTTGTGGATGGGTGAGTCACTCACTGAAAAAAAAATCCCTTGGTTTGTGCTAGACTTTTACATTAGCACTTTTCTACTTGTAACTGTGAAATATGGTTGTACTCATTCCCTTATAAAAAAAAAGAGAGATAGAGTAAAAATTTCAGGTGAAAGGGCCCTTTCAATCGGGAAATGAAGTTGAACTAAGTTGAGTTGCTATCATTTCTCTGTGATCTTTGTTCTTGAGAAATGTGCTAGAGTTTGGCAGTCTATAGGCTGCTGTTTAGAGATAAAATGATTATTATTTTATTATTAAACTGACTAGTCTATATCCTTTTATTCCAGAATGCTTCCAGGACCACTCATGATGTACCAGTTTCAAAGAAGTTTCATCAAAGCAGCAAGTGAGTTTTTTTTTTGGTCACAATTTTAAGGGGAAGAGAATAGATTTTTCTATTTCAAAGAAGAGTCAGTATCCCAAAATAAATATTATCTAATGCTTCATATGCTGCATATAAACTGCCCACATACAAGCTCATGAGACTGTAACCCAGAAACCAAACCAGGATTACTAAGGGCCTTACCACCACATTGAATTTACAGTAAAGGAAAAAAATTTCAGATGTGTGTTTTTTTTTTTTTTTTTTAGGGTGGCAAGGAAAAAAAGGAAGTTTACCTTTCTAGTTTTTTTATTGGAGTTCTGACTCCTTGGTTTTTTTCAGCCCTTCAGCAGCATTTTGCAGACTGAATCAGATGTTGCACATTACATAAATTGAGCATTTGAAGTGTTTCCCTGAATATGACACCATTATGTAACTTCACAGTCCTCTTTCCATTATGTCTTCCATTTGCAGCTTCTGATCATTCTTCAGCTATATCATCCAGGTTCCTAGCGTCATTGCTGGTATTAAAATACATAGGGATTAGGTGCAAGGCTGCCCTAAGTATATTGGAATCTGTCTATGTGGGGCAGGCCTCCTATAAGGGGGCAGTAAGATTCTGTATTAGATTTAAATCTGGCTTGAATCCTCACAGTGCTATTATGTCAATAGCCTTTGCCTCTGCCTGATTCCTTTAAACCTTTGGAATTTGTTTACCCTGGTAGCTACTACTGGCCTAATTTAGTACCTAATGTTCTGGTGGCCTTATCTTAATAGTTATCCCCTTAAAACAGGGAGGAGAAAGACATGGGAGAAAACTAGGAGTGAAGATGGTGTTTATGTGATTACTCTCTCAGAGAAATTCCCAGCCCATGGCAACCATTCTCTAATTAAACCTCACATCAGTCCTATAAATAGGTGTGGTGAGTACTATCAGTCTATTTCCCAGAGAAACAAAACCACTTACCCAAGTTCAGCCAAGAGAACATGACAGGCCATGATTTAGGTTACAGGTTGAAAGATTTAAAAATTTTATCTGCCATTGCTTTCTTTCCACCAGGCTGGTTGTCACTCATGACTTGAGAATTACTAAACATTTCCTTTGATTTCTATGGTGCTGTCTCGAGGTCTTATTTTTGATATCTGAGCCTCTTGCCATGTTGTTAATGTCCGCTTTGTTTACCACTTTATGAGCGCATAAGGTTCCTTCTTTCCTTGAAATGAAGTCATCGCTTGAGAGCCAGCTGCTCCTCGGTTCGCTCTGACCCTGGGTGTGCGGTTGGCTGGCTTCATTGCATCATGCCATCATTTTGGCTTGAATTTATTGACGGTCACTTTTTTTTTCTGATTTTTTTTTTTTTAATTGTACTTCAGGTGAAGGCTTACAGAACAAATAGTTTCTCATGAAACTAGTACACATATTGTTTTATGACATTGGTTAACAACCCCACAACCTGTCAACCCTCTAACTTCTCAATCTTTTTTTTTTTGGTGAAAATACACATAGCCAAAGATACACCGTTTCAAAAATTTCTACATGCATACTTCAGTGACAATGACTATGCTCTTCCAATTGTGCCATTATTCTCACTTAAGATGAAGGCTTACAGAACAAAATAGTTTCTCGTTTAACAGTAACTATAAATGTTGCCCTATGACAATGGTTAACAATCTCACAACACATCAACAATATCCTTACTCAATCTTGGGTTCCCTATCACCAGCTTCCTTGTCCCCTTCTGCCTTCTGGCCCTTGTCGCTGGACTCCTGTACCTCGTTAGTCTCATTTGGTTTTATGGGGCTGTCCACTCCCAGGCTGAACAGTGAACCTCAGAGATAACTTCACCACTGAGCTAAAAGGGTGTCTGGGGGCCATACTCTCGAGGTTTCTCCAGTCTCCTTTAGGCCAGTAAATCTGGTCTTTTTTTTGTGGGTTAGGATTATGCTCTACATCTTTCTCCAGCTCTGTCCAGAACCCTCTGTTGTGATCCTGGTCAGAGCAGTCAGTGGTGGTAGCCGGGCACCATCTAGCTGTACTGGACTCAGTCCGGTGGAGGCCCTGGTAGTTGTGGACAATTAGTCCTTCGGACTAATCTTTTCCTTGTATCCTGTTCTCTTCATTCTCCCTTGCTCCCGAAGACATGAGACCAGTGGAGTATCTTAGATGGCTGCTCACAGGCTTTTAAGTGATGGTCACTTTTTTGATGAACCCTGTTACAGAAAACACCATTAAACAGACTTCTGAACCTAGTCATGCAGTATACAGGACAGAATCGTAAATCTTTGAGAAATCCTCAGTCTGTTAGTGCCCAGCCCTAGTTTTCCTTGATTTTATCTTCTAAACTAATTTAGCTGTGACACTGGTAAAATATTACCTCCCTCCTTCCTTTGCAGAGCTGGAGAATCAGGAGACTCGGGTCTCTGAAATCCACAGCCTTGTTCATCGACTCCCAGAGAAAAATCGGCAGATGTTACAGCTTCTCATGAACCACTTGGCCAAGTAGGTTTAAGACTGGTTGCTGGCCCTCTTCTCTCCCCTAGAAAGTTCTTATCTTAGCAGTAAAGCTGGTCTCAGTTCTGTTTATGTTTCCCCCTCCCACTACGGAATTGCATCAGGTATGCTGGAGGCTTAAGAAAGAAATGTGTGAAATGTTAACTGCCATGGGTAACAGCAGCTAATGCCAGATGATCTTCGCAGAGGAGGCTGGGGAAGTGCCCATGCCATCAGGCCACCAGGCAGAGTTTTCATGGCATCTTTGCTCTTGTGATGATCAAAGGGAAAGGAGAGTGTGTTGTCTATGATGCCAGGCCGCCAAGCAGAATTTTCAGGGGTTATATTTTTCTTGTGATCAAGGATTAACTGGTGTATGTCATGGCTTTGGACCTGGGATTTGGAGTAAGATGATGTTGGTTCTAGAGTTGATTCTGTTCTTAACAAACTAATCAGCCCTGGACAAGCTACTAACCTGTCTATTCCTTATTTTCTTCATCTGTCAGATATGGCTTCGCTTTATCCACAAGATCATTGATAAACAAGTTACCTGTATTAAAGCCTTTTAAGAAGTATAGAGGATAAAGAAATTATATTTGGATAAATGCCTACTTGCACTATGAGAGAATCAAAGCATTCAATGGGGGCCTGGTTTTCCTGCTAGGGGTATTTACACTCTTGGAATGGTTTTGCATTTCTGTGTGTTTACTGTTGCTTGACCTTTTAGGAAAGGCTTTGCTGACTTCCCTTGGTGTATCAGTCACTACAGTGTTTGTTTATATTCTATCTTTACATTGACTTTGGTAGAATGTTCTTGATTGGAGATGGGGGTTTTGGTGAGAAGCAACTGGGCATAGGTCAGGGATTGCTCCTTTATTGGTCAAATGTGTTTTCTTGCCATGCCCTTAGCAGAACTGCATGTTCAGAAAAAATTAAGCAACATAGCAGAAAACATGCAAGTTTGCAGGGAGAATGCCCCAAAAATGTCAAAGAATCCTGATGAAGTCTGTTTAAAATAATGGGAACTAGGCTTTAAAAGTTACTCCAGATGCTCTGAGATGATAGTTTGGTGCCTATTCCGTGCAACCCAGAGTTAGGCATTTGTCAAAGGGAAAAGCTGGTTTAAATCTTAGTTGCAAAATTCTAGCACACTTTGAAGGGCATTCACCAAAACAGAGGAAATTCCAGGTACACACTTCAGCCAAGTATGTGTGTGAACACTTGTGACTGCTTTATGGCCACTGGGTCTTCAGGCGGCCTCCAAGCCTGCTGGGAGCAGCTGGAGGAGAAGGCTTAGGGACCAGCTGCAAGCAGTGGGTCTTTTCAAGCTGTACAATCAGAATGAGAGCTTTATTGAACTGAGACCAAGAGTAAGCGGTGATCCAGCAAAGGGCATGGGGCCAATATTGAATGTTTCCCATTTTTAAATTGCCCTGAGGATTGTGAGGAATCTTAAAGAAGAAGAAGGGAAAAAAATTAAAAAAAGAATTAAGAAGGAAAAAACACAAAAACCTTAAAGTAGATCTTGAACAATGAACCCTGCTCACTGGTGGGTGGTTGACTCTCTCCCTCTTTTTTCACCCTATGGCCTCTCCATCCTTTTTCATAACCCAAGGAGTAATGCAACTGGAATATGCAGGTTACACCTGTGACCTAGGCTTTTTGCCTTGTAACCAATTTAAACCAATTTTGTTGCTGGAGTTATTTATTGCATAGCATTTCTCAAGCATTCTCTCTTCCATTTGATACTTGGCAATGATTTCTGTTGTTTTTGTGGTATTTCATTTACCCATGGAGAAATCTAGGTATAGACAAGCTCTCATAGCTATAATGTGAGTTGGTCAGAGCTGGTGTGAGAACACACAGACTCAGGTTCTCAGTATGCCAAATTCTTGGTCTCTAGAGCCTCTAGATTGAAACATGGCTGGGAGGAGATGGGTATAAATGAGCACCGCTGGATCCAGTAAGGAGTATTTATTCAGGCCTGAAAAAATTCTTTGGTACCCAGAGGAGTTCTGAAATTCCACTAAAACTCTATATTCTCATTTAGAGCACTGTCCTTATTTTGAAATCAAGCAGTAAGAGAAAGTTAACTTGTGACAAGGAGTTTGTATAATTCCAGTTTTCTCAGGTTCAGGATAGCTCAGGATACGCCTGAGCTATTGTTCCTCTGGTCCACTTACTTAATGGTCAGCTTCCTTCCGAAGTTTTGGTTTCAGGGCTGGTTCTGCTGGAAACCCCAGTGTTTACCTCTTTCATTACCTGCTGTGTTTACCCTGTGCATCTCAGACTACTGGTTCAAAGGCAAGACATTTTGTATTGTGTGTTTTTAAAAGCACTCTTTTGAAATATTTTCAAAATATTTAGCTGTGAAGGGAGAGTTAAGGCATTTTATATTTAATTCCCAGTAGAAATGCATTCAGAGGAAAAAAAAAAAGCCTCAAGGGGAATGGATAAAAACCCAAAAGCTCCAAAGCAAGTGATTACCAGGGTGCATCCAAATCATAGAGCACTTGGGTTTGTTTGAGACCTCAGAGGGAACATAAAAAGTATAGGCAACCATACACATATTTTTGTTGCTCCTGCTTAAATCTACTATGATAATTAGATGTTATCTGTTCAGATGTTGGAATCTAGTATACAGTCTAGAGCCATGTGCCTCAAAGCCTGGTTAGAGTGCCACCAGTGTCAGAATTGCCTGAGATGTTTGTTTGCATTGCCATTCCTGGGCCCCACCTCGGTCTACTAAATCAGACTCTTTGCCTGGGAATCTGTATTTCTAATTTATTTCCCAGGTAACTATTATGCAGGTGAGTCTCTTGAAAACCACTGGCCGAGAGAATGGGCCATATGTAGGGTTTTCTAGGAGAGAGAAAATGAGAGGAATGTGCTGGGATCTAGGACGGCATTAGAAGTAGAAGAAACTCAAGGTAGTGAGTTCAGAGAGGAGATTTTATTATCATAATTAAACTATTAAAAAAAAATCCAATTGCGATTTTCCAAATCTTTGCAATTCAAGTTTGCATTAAATTGAGTTTTCAGCAAATGTTTTGTTTAAAATCATGCATAAAGAATTCTTCATAATAAAGAAAATCAGCCCCAGCAAGCTGTGGGACCTTGTGCAAATCATTCAACCTCTTTGAGCCTCTCTTTTCTGAGCTTCCCTTCAACTTTGTGATTCTGTGTTTTTATCAGGTAGAAGGGGGAAGGGGAGGAAAAAATCCCCAATCTTATAAATGTAAAAGAAAATAAGAGTAGATGAGTAATAAAGACTAATTTCTTGGTAGTTCCCTAATGTTTGCATATTGTGATGACTCCAAGTATGTTGTATATCCCCCCACACACTATACCATTCGTAGTGGCTCATCGTAATTTTATTGCAATGTTTATGCTGTGCAGGAGGATTTGAAAGGGCTGTCTGCACATCAGGAGCAGATACTTAAAGTACCTTTTCAAAGCCGGTTTTCCCAGAACAATAATCGAGAAATAAATCTTAGTTTCCTTTTTTGGAGTGACTATTCCTTTGTTATTAGGGTGTTGTCAGAGAGGGAGAGCCCTGTCTTGCCTCTCCAAAGAGGTATTGTATCATTTAGGATGGTTTGGGCTGCAAGAAAAAGAAAATCTAATGCAAAATGGTTTAAACAATAAGGGAGTCATTGTCTCGTTACACACAATCAGCCCTGAGGGTTGGTTAATTCCTCGGCTTATGAAGGACTCGGGTTATTTCCCTGTCCCTGCTCAGCTGGCCTCATTACATTGTCTAGCTCCTTGCATGGTCATAGATGTTGTGTCACATCCTTGCACATTAGTGGTTTGTACAGAGGCAGAAAAGGCATTGTTTCTTCTCTGAGTCTCTTTTTAAGAGCTATAATGATACTTTTCCCAAAAGCTCTCCAGCAAATCTCCCATCACTTCTGATGGGTCTGAACTGAATCACATGCTTGCCCCTAAAGCAATCACAGGCAAGGAAAATGGGACTGCCATGATTGTTATACACGAAACTGAATTTACCTGAGCCAGCTGGTAGAGGCATGGAAGCCAAAATGAAAGCAGAGCTCTGAGTAGGCAACTCACAGTGCCTACTGCAACTAGTCTTGATAAAATAACATTCAGCAGAGAGCATCAAGTCTCTTAAATGATGTTTGCATGTGTGCCAACTTAATCAAGACATAAGAAACAAAAAGGCCAATTTGGGAGGGGAGATGAGTACATCTGTAATGTGGGCATGTGTACACCAAATTACAAGATTTTAGAGGGCAGAGGGTGGAAGAGAGTATAATGAAGAGAGGAAAATCTCCTTCAGTCACGTGCCTCTTGGATTCCTTGATGTTCTTTTCATTACTCAGTCGCCCAGTGTTTATTTTCATCATCTGTTATATGTTTTGATGTTTCCAAAAAGACCAGATTCTGTAGATTGCAGTGATCATGAAGGAATATTGTGACCCAAATGCTTGGCATACAATGAGACCTTATCAAAATATATAGACAGAATATATTGGCAAAAGTTGTTGAGGGTTGAAGATTCTAGTGGTTTAGCTTTTTTCTCATTCCTCTGACTAGAGTCTGAGTATTTCCAGGCATTCTTCAAATCAGGAAGGATATGTTCATATTTCCTTAATTATCTAGAAGCAGAGTGAATTGGGTTCATATGTAAATGCCTATGATAATGAAAAAAAGAAAAAAGTCATTGCTAGGCCTTGGCACCAGTGAGGGTGGGCCCTGGTGATTAAGTAGCATTCCTTGAAGTTCTTCAGAAAGGGTCAAAATAAAAGGAAATGGGCATTGATACTTGGCATTAACACATGTCTTTTAGCTACTCCAATAATCTGTTTTCCTCCATCCCAAGTTGAGAAGATAAGATTTCGCTTAATGATGAGCTGTTGAACACATGAGAAGAGCTAGTTCTTTTCTCGCCATCGAGACTCATCCAAATGAAATAGCTGTGGAACTTTACAAAGCACATTTAAGAGAACACCATGCTTTTGAGGTGATGTCTTTTCTAAGATGGAATGCTCCTGTGAGCTTCTCTGGCAGCCTTCCCTCAGCCATATACCCTGGCTCCTGAGCCTTTGATCTCTCCGGTAACCCTTGGACATCCTGCTGCTGCCAGCACAGAAGTGGCACCTTGGCTGCCCAACCACTGACAGTGTGGCCTGATACCCACACAGAGCCACGCTGACCACATTCTTGGTCCTGTTTGGCTTCTTCGTCACTGACTCCCACACCAAACTGCTAATTCTGTTGATTTTAACCCCTATGTCTTGAGTCCATTCATTTTCCTCCATCTCCATCACTAGGGTAGACTTCCATCATCTCTTTTGCAGACTTCTTGCAAAGCCCTCTGCCTGGTCACTCTGACTGGTAGAACGCTGGCTCTCCTCCAGCACAATGAATGTTCTGCAGCCAGTGAACTTTGAAAACTGTAGATCTCAACTTGTGATTCCCCCTCTTAGAAAGAACTCAAAGGCTTCCCCATTGCTCTGAAGATAAAACCCCGGATATGGCCTCCAAGGCCCTGCCTGGACTGGGCCCTGCTGGACTTTGCAGCTTCTTCCTATGTCCCTCATGTTCACCGCTGTATCCCTGCTGCATTGCACACAGTAAACGCGACTATGTGTTCCTTGCAAGAATGAATCGTCTCCTGACCATTCCTCAAATGTTCTTTTCCTCCCCCCATCTTTTTACCTGTCGCAGTTCACTTTTCTCTGTCTGGAATGGCTCCTCTCCAAGCTCTGTCTGCCCAAATCTACCTTATTCTTCTAGCCTCAGCTTCATTGCCACTGCCTAAAAGAGTGCTTCCTGCCTTAAGTGCCCTCTCATTGTCTTGAGCCCACCCCACCTCCTTTGCTTGTTCCTCTTCTTTCACATGTATCACATGCCACCTAGGGTACAGTTTACCAGGTGTGTACCATCTCACTCCTTCTAGATCATAAGCTCCCGGGTGATGTTCAGTCTGTCTCCTTCGCTCTTGTTTCCTTCCTGTAAACCCATTGCCGTTGAATCGATTCTGACTCATAATGACCCTATAGGGCAGAGTAGAACTGCCCCATAAAGTTTCCAAGGAGCAGCTGGTGGATTTGAACTGCCATCCTTTTGGTTAGCAGCCATAGCTCTTAACCACTGCGCCACCGAGAGGTGGCAAACAGTCTATGGTCAGAGCAACCCACACATTTGTTCTATTTGGTATTCTACACATTGTTGTTTAAAAAATTTGAATAGGTTCCCAACATTTTAAGAAGGTGAGATTTTATTGAAAAATTCCTATTTCCTTACTAGCAGTTGGCTGCAGCTGAATAGAAGCCACGCTCCCCATCCCCTGGGGGCTTGCAGTCCCCACTTTGCCACAGTTCTTAACAGACCCTATTGTCTTATGCCTGGCACACTTTTTTCATGCATCCTACCTGCCTGGCCATGGTATAGACATTTGGGTTTTCAATCCCTGACCTACCACGCTGCTGATCCCAAAAAATGGAGTTCAGTATTTGCTGATCACGTTACTGAACAAGCAGAAATGGGTTTGGAGAGTCACTTCCCTAACCAGCTCTTTTTCTCTCCTGAAAGATTTATTATGTCAGATAGATTGGTTGTTCCTGGAAGAAGTGTGAGAAACTGCTTTCAGGCCTGTGTATGTGTATGGGGCAGGGAGGAGAGTGTATTTTTTTAAGACTAAGAATGGGATTCTCAGAGGACCTTTTCCAGTTATTTTTGGCAGAGTCAAAGGAAAATCTATTTAAAGGGACACTGCAAAGAGGACAGCCACATATGTTAAAGCAAATAGGCGATGGATCAGAGGCGGGACCAAGATGGCAGACTAGTCAGATGCTTCTGGTGGACACTCTTACAACAAAGACCCAAAGAAACAAGTGATTCAATTATATATGGCAATCTGGGAGCCCTGAACATCAAAGGCAGAGTTGAGGAACTGGACTGAGAGGCAGGGGGAGGGAGAGACAGTTCGGAGGCAGTGAGGAGTCACCAGACCTGACCCAGTGAGAGCCTAAGCCCTTCAGGCCTGAGCAGCTCATGGGTGAGCGGTGAGGCAGGCAAGTGGCAGTGCTCAGGAGGAGTGTTTTCTGCATCGGGAGAGACCCAGCACCAGAGAGTCTATAGGGCCACCCAGAACCAGTGAGAAGCAACCCTTATTGGCGAAAGATAACTACTTGCGTATGGCTTACCACGGGGATCAAAAAATACCCCCCTTAGGGAAAAACCTCTCTCCCATTTACCTCCCTGCTCCCTGCTCCGCACCAGGTCCTGGACTGGCTTCAGCAATTGCCAAGTCCCCTAGGCTGGAAGTAGGAGCCGTCACACGCCCGGAGCCATTCTCCCTGCCTTGCAGAGTGAAAAAATTAACAAACAGGATAAAATAAACTGCCGGCTCCCTAAGCCAGGAACCCAGGGTAGGCACAGTGCCTTTGCCTAGGCACAGGCATAAGGGATCCACGGACTTTGAGTGTCTTTCCCCCTGCAAAGACTTGTGTGGGCCCATTTCAACAGCGTAGGCCCTCATTACCGGAGTGCAACAGGGTATATACCAGAACTCTAACTTCAACTGTTTCAGCTGTGAAGTGGCAGGTTCTTGACATTTGACACTGCTCTGCCCATTAAGAAGGGTCTTCACCTACCCACATCAGGGGCCTAAGGACTGGTGGCTCCACCCACGCCACCGAGCCACCTGCAATAGGGGCCCATGAATAAGAAAGAGGCACCCCCCAGTCCTTACAGCCAATAGCATTAGGTGCTCATAGTCCGGCTGCAAAACCCACCCACCTATGTGCTCTAGGGAACAGGGACATGCCTTGTTCTTGGACACTTGGGGGCGGCCATCAGCCCCCTGCCTTGCTCAGAGTCCCTCTGCTGCAGCCAGATGCCTGTGCCTACACCAATCACCCATGCCTGTCTAGTACTGTAGGTGAAAGCCTACACCACACACTTGGTGGCTATCTACCTGGGCACCTGAGCTGAATCTGTATGGGAGGAGTGGGCCAACTCCTGAGCTCACATACCTAGTAACAGATCTAACTATCTGGTGACAGGACATTAGAGCTTCAAAGATGCCAATAATCAAACTAGCTCATAAGAGCAGCCTATTTGGGCATATCAAAACAAAACAAGAAGCTAGGA
>NW_004444016.1:10503790-10513892 GCF_000243295.1 Trichechus manatus latirostris
AAAACTTAACAAAATCCCTAAATTCCAGGAACTGAATCTTTCACATCACATGAAATGCCCGTTCCAAAAGGGGAAATGCTGGACTTCAAGCTGTTAATGCACGGCAGTCTTAGACCTCCTTTGATTTGGGTCTCTTGCTTGTTTTGAGTTGTTCCACTTTGTTTGAATTTATTTTTCCAGTGACTTTCTCTCCTGTTGTCAGATGTGCGCTTCCTTTTCAGAAGCCATGAAGGCACCCATGGAGTCCTCTCTCAAATTCAGAGAGGAGTGGGGAGGAAGAAGCCGTTTTTCACTCTCAGATGCTACTCCAACTTATTTCCCTTTTAAATTATGAAAAGGAGAATATCAACAAACATTAACAAGCCTTAGTTTCTTCTTTGCCAACACTTAGCAGAGCCTAGATTTCTTAGGCATTGGCCCTGGGAGCTGTTTCATTAAATGTCTCTCTTTTTGACTGAGCAGCAATGACTAATTGATTCACCCTCACTGTTCAGGGCACTGGAGTCATCTCTTGCTGCATCCTCTTTGCATTGTGGTGGTGAGCATGATCTTCGATAGTTATTTTCTTAGGTTGACTGTTTTCCCACCAGTTTTTTGTGCTCCAAACACAGCAGCTGGCAGACTTCTAGGTAGTCACAGTTCATCTGTAGGAGCTGAGAGCATATTGGTTAAGATAGAAGGCTCTGGAGCCAGACTGGCTGGGTTTGCTTTTGCCTCTTTTGTAACCTCGTGTGGATTCCTTTACTTCTGTATGCCTGTTATGTATTGAGTTGTGCCTCCCAAAAATGTATGCCAACTTGGCTAGACCATGATTCCCAGTATTGTGTGATTGTCCACCATTTGGTGATCTGATGTGATTTTCCTATGTGTTGTAAATACTACCTCTGTGATGTTAATGAGGCAGGATTATAGGCAGTTATGTTAATAAGTCAAGACTCAGTCTACAAGATTAGGTTGTGTCTTAAGTCAATCTCTTTTGAGATATAAAAGAGAGAAATGAGCAGAGAGACATGAGGGAACCTCACAGCACCAAGAAACGAGTCAGGAGAATAGTGCGTCCTTTGGACCTGGGGTCCCTGCACTGAGAAGCCCCTAGACCACGGGAAGATTGATGACAAGGACCTTCCCCCAGAGCTGAGAGAGAAAGCCCTCCCCTGGAGCTGGAGTGCTGAATTTGGACTTGTAGCCTGCTAGACTGAGAGAGAATAAATTTCTCTTTGTTAAAGCCACCCACTTGTTATATTTCTGTTATAGCAGCACTAGATAAACTAAGACAATGCCTGAGTTTCCTCATCTGAAAAAGGGGATGATAATAATTGTATCAGAAACTTTTTAATCAGCACACCAGATTCTCTTGGCCTCTCTTGTCTGTATTCCAGCCACCCTTGCAGTGGCCAGTTCTGTGTGGCATCCCACTAACTTCATGCAGGCACATGCCCTTGCCACATACTTCTCCCCTCCCACCTCCTACCCTAGGGAGACATTACACTAAGTGGAACCCCAATTGGCATCCATACATGTACATCTTGGTAGCAGGGGGTGTTAACACTCCATGGGGGGACCTTTGACCAGTGGGGGGATGGAGGCTGGGGATCCTAAGAAGCAGTTATTACACAGCTTCTTTGAAGATGGTTCCAAAAGACTGAGCAAATGTTGGCGTTGAACCAGGTGGTGGCCAGCTTAGTAACACATTCTTCCCTGCCTCACTCCCCCTGAGAACTCTTTAATAAAGTAGTGTCATATCAGCCTTTCCTTCTGTTTCTGCCTTCTGGGAAACCTAAAGTCAGACAGTAATATCAGCTACCCTCGTAGAGTTGCTGTAAGGATTAAATAAATTAATCCACAACAAGCTCTTAGAAGAGTACCTGTCACATAGTATACCCTCAGTAAACGTTCACTTTTACAATCTGTTTGATAAATCAGGGAATGAGAGAAAGAGTGTCATGTGGCTGTGTCCTAAGGTGAGGGAAGATGGAATTGTTTAATCAATTAAGCCAGAACAAGTCTTCTTACTGACCTGATAGATCTTTCTTTGCAGTTCTGTTATTGGCAAGCAAAACCTTAGCTAGGGCTGGATGCGTCAAATGTCGCATACACAGCTCTTGTCCACTTGGGAGATTTTTGTGTGTGCATGTGTTCTTTTTTTGCTTTGCTTTTATTTTCTTGGCAGTTTTTGTACATTTGACCCGAAGGTCTGAGCATCTCACCCTTCCTAGCAGAGGATGAGCCAGCACAGGGCCAGCTGAAAGAAAGAGTGTTGTTCATATCTAGTTTCAGGTCATACCTAACACCAGGCCTCACACCTCCCTGTGAGTATTCAGGGCTCTTAATGATTTAAACGCCCCATGGAGCAGTGCACCTGTTTGAAAGTACAAGCTGTGTGGGGGCTGATTTTCATGTGAGGTTACCTCCTGCTTCGCCTCACCGTCAGGCCTCTTGCTTCGTGGTGTCCCAAGGCTGATTTCATCTCAGAAGCAGCTGTCTTTGCTGCAGTTTAATAACTCCTAATTTCCTGGAGGGGGACACGTTATATCAAAACTCATCTTAGTCTGCATGGTCTGGAAATTTCCACATCTTTGTGATCTTTGAAATATTTCTCCTTGTGGGAAAGTCTGACTTTCCTTCTTTCTTATTCAGTTTGACTGCTCTCTCAGATGCCATTTCCCAGATTAAATATTGCCATCGACTATGAAAATGGTTCTCTTTGCCTCCCAGTTTACCTCTTTGTTTAGTCTTCACATGAATTTCCTTCCCTGAGTTACAGAAATTTGTATTGCAGTATTAATCTACACTCTAATAAGGAAAGTTGTACAAATATTCCACTTCATTCGGTCTTGGTAAGACACTTTGCCATGTTTGCATTTTAACTCAAAAAAGGGTTTGAAGAAATATGCAAAATGGGTTTAATTTTGGTATCTGTCCTTTCTGTTTTCTCATGTGTACACAATGTTTTTCTTCAAGCAGTTTAGCATCCTGATTTAGTGTTTCCAATTTGATATTGTAACTGTAAATCATTATTTCTTGGTTTTGTTTATTAGATTGTAGAAGAACCCAACATGTTTGTTCTTGTTGATATTTTGCAAGCAGGTCTTCCTATGCACTTGAAGGCAAATGTATTTGGTAGAAGAAGATCATTATTTTACTGAAGTCAGGCTTTCATTGAGAAAATGGGGCGACCTAGGCCTCAGTGAAGAATTGGTATACAGCAATGGGTCACTTAACATCCACAATATAGTCTGTGAAATAGGACGTATGTGATTTTGGACGTTGTGTGAACATGCCTAAATTGTGAGCAACAGCATTTACTGATTTTCTACCTTCATGTTGTTTAGTAATCTTTTATTTCACTTCCAGATTGATACTTCTTTGCCTCTTGCTGCTGCAGATTTCTCAATGGAAATTTCAAACTTCCACTCTCCTCAAATGTTTCATTTTCAACTCTCTTCCACTTCTCAGAGTAAATAGAAGCCATGAAACCAATAATTGCATAGATTTCCTCTAGCTACAGTGAAAGAGATGCAATTCCTCCTTCCTTAGGCCAATTTCTTCACCTATACTCTAAATCCCATCATCTTCTCAGGGGTAATTTACACTATAAAGGAGAGACCAGAAAACAGATGCCAAGGTATTCCTGGACACGATATCAGTAAATATAACATACACATATATATATATTCATATTGCTTGACCTTTCAGCTGCATTTGAAACTGCATATCTGAGAAAAAAAAATCACGACTCTCCACCTCTCATTCTAGCTTCTCAAGCTTTTACATGTTTGACTGCTTCTTTTTACTTTGACAGGCGACTATAAAAGTATATGTGGTCAGACGTTGCCTGAACGGATGTTATGGGGCACATGACTGTATTAGTTAAGTTTTTTGGTTGTAAGCAACAGAAATTAAATGTGACTGGTTGAATATACAAGGGAATTTATTGGAAGGCTTGTGGGTCAGTCAACTGATTGAAAGTAGAGTTGAACCATCAGACATTGGAAAGCCACCTCAAGGGCCCTGGCATCATACTACATTTTCCTAGGCCATTCACTGTTCTAGATGTGTTTTTCTAATATCTTGCTTCCTATTTCACTGAGAAAATACATGCAATCAGAAGAGAACTCCCACAAGCTATCATCACCACATCTACACCTATGCCCATGTTTTTACCTTCCTTCCTTTTATGATAGAGGAACTGTCAGTGCTCCTGTCTAAAGACAGTCCCTCCACTTGGGTGCTAGAGCCAATTCCCCATCACATCCACAAGGACTTGGTTCCAACCGTTTTCCTGTCTCCTATATCATTAACTTCTCCTTCTATGCTGAATCATTCTATCAGGATACAAGCACATTGTAATTTCTACCATCCTCTAAAAATAAACAAAAAACAAAAAACCTTTCTCAATCCCATACCCCCTTCTAGATACCATCCCGTTTCCATGCGCTCTTTTCAGCAGAACATCTCGCAATAGTCATCTGTGCTTGTTGTTTCCAAATCCTCTCTTCCCATTCTTTTTTGATCCTACTCCAGTTAGGCTTTTACCCCATACTCCACTGAAACACCTCATGTCAAAGTTGCCCATAACCTCATGTTGCTAAATCAGTGTCACATTTTCTTCACTTGATCCTTTTGAAGGGTTGAGGACAATTTCTCACCCCATCCTCCTTGAAATGCTTTCTTCACTTGCCGTCCAGCACACCTTACTTCCTGGTTTCCCTCCTGCTTCCCTGGCTACGCCATCTCATTCTCATTCGCCGTGCCCCAGTACTCAGTCCTTCAGTCCTTGGACCTCACCTCCTCTGCTTTCCTCATCTACCCTCCCCAGTGAAGTCTTCCTTGATTATTCTAAGATTGCAGCCTCCAGCCCCTATGCTCCCTACCTACTGACATGCCTAATGTTTTTCCGTAGCACTTAACCCACCTTCTAATATGCTATATATTTTATTTATTTGTTTATTGTTGTTTTCTTCTCACCAAAATATAAGGTCCATGAGGTCAGGGATTTCTATCTGCTTCTACTCTGCTGTATCCCTAGAACCTAGAACAGTGCTTTTGCACATAGTAGGAGACAATAAATATTTGGCGAATAAATGAATGAATGAAAGGGTGGGAAGTATCCAGGGAACTCATGGATAGCCCCTTTGGAACACTACCTTTGGAATGTCTCAGCTTCAACTACCTTTGTCTTCTAGTGATTACTGCAGGTTAAAATTCCTGATAAAGAGAATTGTGATAGCCTCTCTCGGGTAATGCACCCACTTCTGTTGTAGAGGGATCGCAACTGACCTTCATGGTGAGGCCACATATAATGGGAGGGGGCAGTCCATGAAGGAAAAATTGGGTACCATTACTCAAAGGTTGATGGACGGATAGAAATATCAGTTATTCACAAGAGTTGTGTTTGCTGAAACCTAATTATTTGCCCTAGAAAATCCCTGTTTTGTATTGGAAAGCTTCAGTCCTTGGCACAATTAACTCTATAATGGACAATATAAGTGCCTGAATTATGCATCATTATGGGGAAGATGGGAGAATCATAATGATAAAACACAAAACAACAAACAGCATTTCAGATATTTCTCTAATACCTGGTTATACAACCTAGTTCCTCAGAATGTTTGATTCTGGGTTTGTTTTTTTTTTTTCAGCATGGGCTAGCACATCACAAAATCCTGGCCTCTCCTCAGAGTATGTCATCAGATATGCCCTGGACCCAAAATCATCTCCAGTGGTGTTTGATGGAGTGAAGATGCTAGTTTGGTTCACCAACCCCCAGAATGGGCATGTTTGTTTCCTTCAGTCACTAGGCAAATGGGGATTTCCCATTTCAGACATTTCTCTCAGTCTAGCTAGCTAGTCAGGTTTTCTTGTTTTTTTGTATTAGAAGATGATTTTGCCATCTTGGTACTTTAATAATTAAACTTCCCTTCTCACTAGAACTGCCACTTAAGTTATTTTGCATGCCCCTAGTTATGAGCCTGTCCCACAGGGTCATTCTCCCCAACCCTGGCCAGATGGTTACTGAGGCAAAGAATACTGACAGACATCTAGATTATCCCTTCCTTGTCATGCCATTAATTGGTTATGACTCTTGACATGAATAAACCAAAAAACCAAACCTGTTGCTGTCTAGTCTGTTCTGACCCATAGCAACCCTAGGGGACAGAGTAGAACTGCCCCATAAGGCTTCCAAGGAATGGCTGGTGGATTTGAACTGCTGACCTTTTGGTTAATAGCTGTATCACTTAACCACTGCACCACCAGGGCTCACATCAGAATTTGTTTTTGTCATGGTTAAGTGTGATCTAACTCAACAGAAACTTAAGGCAAACCTTACGCAAATGTCTTGATGTTTTCTGCTCCTTCTGATGCTCCCTCTTAGGGGGTGGGGGAGAATTAAAAAATAAATTCCCAATAAACTAACCTATAAAAGACCCAGAAAGGTGCCTCGTTTAAAATAAAGCCTCCTCCCCACCCCCCCAAAAAAAGAATCCAAAGTGAAGCACCTTCGGTAGCAAAAGTTGTAAGTTACATGCAAGTTGCTGTTAAAGGAGGTTGTCCTTGTATTCCATGCCCTTTGGGATTTAACAGCCAGTTGAAAAACAGGGCTCTCTAGCCTTATTGATAATAAGATAAAGCTGGCTTGGACAGAGTTGGGCACTGGGCTGAGATAAAGAAATGGGACAGCCCAGTTGGTATCATTCATTTCAATATCTATTAATTTCTTGAGCACCTGTTATGGATAAGGCACTGACTTATGCAAGATGCTAATTATTCATTTCAATTAGGTCATGGTAGAGGGAGGGCATTGGCCTAACAGGCAAGAGGCTGTAATTTTGGGTTTTTACAAACTCATTTTATGCATTATCTTGAGCAAGTTTACCAGGCCTTAGGTTTCATCATCTACAAAATGAGAGGGATAGTTTTTGTACTAAAACCAAACAAACAAAAAAAATTCACACACACACATGCACAGACACATACACATACATTTAATAGGCAAAAAGCTATAATTCTGGTTATTTTCCAGACTCATTTTATGCATGATCTAAAGCAAGTTTACCAGGCCTTAGATTTCTTCATCTGCAAAATGAGAGGGACAATTTTTGTACTAAAAACACAAACAAAAAATTCACACACACACACACACACAACACATACACACACACACACATACATACACATGCACACATATAATGTAGTCATGGAAAACAGAGTCCAGAAAGATAACCACCAATATATTAACTATTGTTATCTCTAGGTGCTTGGCTTTTCTTCTCTTGGCTTTTTTATTTTTGAATTTTTATAAAATGACCATGTGTACTCTTTAAAAAGTTATAATTATTTTTAATGAGTGGAGCCAACTCTGTGCCTCTGAGCCCCTTTTAACTTTGAAGACATCTATGATTTTATGCAGCAGAGCTGGGCAGGACAGGACAGTCAATCCTTGGTTGTTCTGAGACAGAATCCCCTTTGTCTGCTTTTGCTCCCTGCCTTTTGTCTGCTGCTGTGCTCATTTGTATTTATACCCAAGAAGGGGCAGCAGATAAAAAGGAGAATACATTTAGTATTGGAGATGATGGTAAAACTCTAACCTGAAAAGATATATATATATATTTTTATTTTACTTAGTATTACTAATGGTTTTTATCTATACCATTTTTTCCCCTGAGTTTCTTAGCCGTTAGTTAATTAAATGTGAGCAGTACCATTGTGTAGAACTGGTTTAGACATGAACAAACCACATTGTTTCTTTTTGTCCCATTTGCAGGTACTTTGAGGGTCAATTGACTTTTCTTCTATCATACCTACTCTGTCTTGTTCTGTCCTGTCTAATAACCTGAGCTTTTTCCATCTACTTCCCCACCCAGAGCAGGGATTGGCCAGCTGTGGCCCACAGGCCAAATCCAGCCTGCTGCCAGTTTGTGAATAGCCCACAAGCTATGAATAATTTTTTACATTTTAAATTGTTTGAAAAAAATTAAAAGAAAGGTAATATTTCATGAAACATGAAAATTGTATGAAATTAAAATTTTAGTGTTTATAAACAAAGTGTTATTGGAATATCGCCACACTCATTAAATTTATGTATTATCTGTGACAGCTTTCACACGACGGAGTTGAGAAGTTGCGAGAGAAAACGTATGGCCTGCAAAGCCTAGAATATTTACTGTCCAGTCCTTTGTAGAAAAGTCTGCCAACTCCTGTGCTAGAGACATCCTTTTCATTGGATGTCTTACAGCCAAGACCTGTTCAGATGTACTAACTCATTCAGCAGATATTTATCGAGTGTCTTGAGAGTGCCAGGCACTGTGCTAGACACAAGTATCCAAAGATGAACACTATGCTTTCCCTGTTAGGAGGAACTTACAGCCCAGAGGGACCTGTGCAGGTAAACCACAGCACAGTTCTGTGAGCTAGTGCCTAGGTGTGTGTGTGTTAGATTCTGTGGGAAATAGAGGTGAACCCCTGACTCTGCTTGGGGAAATCCAGAAGGGAGGAGGTTGTCCTTAGGTGATGGATAGCAGGGCCTTAGTAGCTTAAAGCTGTGTTTGTCTTCATTGGTTACTTTTAATTATAACACTAGAATTGTTCCATTAAAGTTAATTGTTACTTAAACTGAGAATTGCCATAATTTTAACAAGTGTGCCTTTAACAGGAGCCTTGGTGACACAGTGGTTAAAGTGCTCAGCTGCAAACCAGAAGGTCTGTGGTTTGAACTCATCAGCCACTCTGCAGGAGAAAGATGTGGCAGTCTGCTTCTATAAAGAAGCCTCTCAAGGGCCCATTTATTCCAAAATGTAAAGGCTCTTAAACCTGTGATATACGCCTCCATAAATAACCTCAGCACCCCAGAGACCAAACAGCAGCAGACACAGCCCGTAAAGGTTTCAATGCAGAGACTGAACTCCTGGTTTAAACAGGTTGTTGTGGCTGTGGGGAGCCACTTTTTTCTGGTTTGCAGAGATAAGGCCCTGTCAGCTTCTTTGTGGAAGTCTGTCTTGAGGATGAGTCTGAAATTTCTGATTGGTATGAGAAATTTCTAAAAGCAAACTGCAGTCAAGGAGAGGTCTGTCCTTCTGACACTGGGTCTGCATAGCTGTCTGGATCGCCTGGCCTGGAACACTAGCTACTCTGAGGCTTCTCAGTCATGGGGGAGGGGACCTAGTATTGGTGCCTGGGCCCTCATCTTCTGGGGTGCAGGTCGAGCGCATCCTTCCTCCCCCAACCCTGATTGCCAAAAATATCCTTAAGCCCTGATTGCCTCTCACCTTTGCTGCCAGCCTCTAAGGGCCAATTAATCTGCGTGCCCTCTCATATGTTTTACCACCATTGAAATGAACCTCATGCATAATTACTGTTTTCTTACCTCCTGTGAATGAATGGATAGAAGGTAGGGATAAAAGGAAGGAAGGAAGGAAGGAAGCCAATGAAAAGTGAGTAAGAAAAGTCTGAACAGAGATTGGGTTCCTGGGTTATCCAGCCAATAATATTATGGTAACTCAATAACAAATGAAATTTAGCTGCAGGTGACTTATAAGTCAGGACACCAAGATGATGTGTCCAGTAGGACTGGGACTAGGATGAGGCAAGCCAGGCACCCAGGGTGCAAAATTGAAGAAAGCGAGGACCTGCACCAATCATTAGAGTGAATGGCTCCCTCAGCTTTGTGCCCTACAGGTCTCTCTTGCCCCATCCTAGTCCTGGCCATGGCTGGTTTAAAATCCAATTTGAGAGGTTTTGTCAGCCTCCAGACCAGAGTTCTTCCTCTCGTTTCCCTCAGTTGTGGGTTGTCTTTGGCAGTACTAGAAAACAAATTGGTCCAGTCTGTTGGATGGCATCTGGAATTTTATGGCGGTCAATGAGAAAAAAGTGTTCCAGATACAGAATTTTGGTTTAGAGAGAAATTTTTAGGAATGCATCTGCTGCGGCTTAGCATGGATAATTGAAAATTGCACCCCTCCTCCATTAACATCAACTGAAAGCTGGATCTGTGTACTACTGTGACAAAATAGGAACAGGTGGGTTTGATTTGCTTAGGAACTAGAAAAGGACTTTAGAGACCCTCATAGCATCTGAGCTCTTTGGGCTTCCTAAGTACTTTGTC
>NW_004444016.1:10516005-10516992 GCF_000243295.1 Trichechus manatus latirostris
AGTGTGATTATGATATGCCTTGGTGATTTTCTTTTGGAGTCTGTCCTATATGGGGTTCGTTGAGCTTCTTGGATGGTCGGCTTTTCATCTTTCATGATATTGGGGAAGTTTTCTGTCAGCAATTCTTCAATGTTCCTCTCTGTTTCTGTTTTCTCCCCCTGTTCTGGAACTCCAGTCACTCACAGGTTTTTGCTTTTGATTGTATCCCACATAATTCTCAGGGTTTTTTCATTCTTTTTTCTGATTTTTCCTCAAACAGCGTTGTATCCTAGTGTTTATCTTCAATTTTGTTGATCCTATATTCCGTTGTTTCAAACCTCCTCCTCAGCCCTTCTATGACACTGTCCGTTTCTGAAATCTTTTTGTTTATCCTCTGGCTTTCTAATTTTTTTTTTTTATGATTTCTAGTTGTGAATTTATTTTAGCATTTTGTTCCTGTATTATTTTCTTGAATTCTTCCATTTTTTTGTCTGCCTTTTCCATGAATTTGTCTGCCTTTTCCATGAACTTGTCTATTTTTTCCTCATTTTCATCTGCTTTTGTGCTTCAACTCTTGGATAATTCTGAATATTAGAGATTTGAATTCCTTATCAGTTACGTCTAGTGCCTTTTCTTCTACTGGAAGGTCATATGGTGTTTTATTTCGGATGCCTGCTGGAACCATCGTGTCCTGTTTTTGTAAATGTTTTTATATTGTCTGCTGTTTTCGGGGCATTTGGTAGTTATTTTTCTTGTTTATTGTTTGTAGATTTGTTTGTTGCATCCTGCTTTTTTGTTTTATTTGGTTATGTCTGAGCAGGTGGGCTGTGTGTTTTTTGCTTATCTGTGGGTGTGATACTTTTCATCTCCTTCTCCAATGGACAGGATCAGTCACTCAGCTATACTACAGCAGGGCAGGTCCAGCTGAAGGGGAGTTGCTGGGATGGGTTGTTTGTGGCACGTACCAGGGCTGATAGTGTGGACCGGGACTCAGTGCAGGGCAGGTTC
>NW_004444016.1:10518270-10523163 GCF_000243295.1 Trichechus manatus latirostris
TTTCTGATTCCATCTCTGATTTCTTCTGTTACCCAGTGGTTTTTAAACAGGGTGTTATTCAGTTTCCATGTAATTGATTTTTTTCCTTTGCTCTTCCTGTTAATTTCTATTTTGATGTCGTTATGGTCAGAGAAGATATTTTGTACTATCTCAGTGTTTTGGATTGTATTGAGGGTTGCTCTGTGTCCTAAGTTAGGGCCTGTTCTGGAGAACGTTCCATGTGCTTTGGAAAGGAATGTGTACTTTGCAGCTGTTCAGTGGAGTGTTCTATATATGTATGAGGTCAAGTTGGCTTTATTGTGTCCTTTAGATGCGAGATCCTCAGGTGATTCTTACGTATAATAAATTTTGAGGACTACTGCTTTACTAGTGGTTCTCAGAATTGGTCCCTAACCAGCAGCATTAGCATTGCCTAGGAACTTGTTAGAAGCACAGATTCTTAGCAGGGGTTTGAATTGGCTGGCAGAGCTAGTGGGGGGCCTGTCTGAAGCCCTGCACATTACCAGTCCCTCTGAAGGCCTCCTCTCCCTCCTTTTACTTGCACTCTGTTGGGAATACTGAGAAGGTTAGCCACATCTGATGCAAAGTCAATTTGGAAGAAGTAAAAGGCATAGGCCCCCACGTGTCTGTCAGCTTATCATACTGAGGTAGTTTTCATGCTGCTGTGATGCTGGAAGTTATGCCACTGGTAGTTCAAATTACCAGCAGCGTCATCCCTGGTGGACAGGTTTCAGCAGAGCTTCTAAGCCTAAGCCAGTGTAGGAAGAAAGGCCTGGTGATCTCCTTCTGAAAATTAACCAATGAAAACCTTATGGATCAAAACAGAATATTGTCCAATGCAGCTCTAGAAGATAAGTCCCCTAGGTTGGAAGGCACTACACAATAGCCACAACAATGGACTCAAGCATACCAACAGTCATGAAGATGCACGGGACCAGCAATGTTTTGTTCTGTTATACATAAAGTCTCCATGAGTCAGAACCAACTCCATGGCAGCTAACAACAACAAAGAGATAGGAGGGCACAAAGAATATATATGGTTGGACAAGAAAACAAACTAGGTTGGGTATGCCTGTGAGAAATGTTTTTTCTCTATCCTGAGCTAGTGTGAAGTAAGCACTTTTTCTTTTTGAGTCTGCTAGAGCAGACCTACCAGAGAACTTGCCCCTTCTCTGTTTTTACCTGCGTGTCTGTAATCACCTCTGCTCTTGGCTCTTTGCACTTGGCATGGGAGAAAGGCAGATGACGAGATCACCCAGAAAGTTTGGTTTGGTGTTTCAGAGTTGACTGTACCATGCTGCTAATTCGATTATCACATTTAACTAAAAACACCTGCAGCGTCTGCCATACAAAGTACAGCCGACCTGGTGTTGGCCCCCTACAAACCCTTCTCACTGTCAGACTGGATTAAATGAATGTGTTTTTAAACATCTGTGCCATGCTCAGACCTCGGAGCAAGCCTTTGCATAGTCTCAGTGGCTCCTTGGCATAGAGCTAGGGTTCACAGAGGGACTGTTTTTTCTTTGGACTGATTTCTCTGCAGCCTTAGCACGATAGGAGTTGTGGAGATGGCCCAATGGTGCCATATGCCTAGGGATAGTGAACTGTTTGATGCAGGCTTTGCCCTGCCTGGGCCAGGGGTAGGGGGTGGTCCAGAGGTAGGGGATGAGATGTAGAATTGTCCTGGTGCCAGGTCCTAGGCTAGCATTACCTCACATTGCCTTCTCCCTTTTTAAAAGACGCAAGCCAGCTGTCACCGGGCTCCAGGGCATCTGGACGGGGAGGATCTAATGTGGAGCATCAGAGCGTGATCTAGCTCAGGATAACTGTGATTACTGGGACTCTGAACTATTTGACCATGAGTTCATGTGGCTGTTCTGACAGAGGCATCCCCTTCGTCCTGTTGCCTGTAAGCTGAAAATTAACCTGCTGTATGTAGGACTGCTAAGATTCTTTCAGTTATTCATTCTTCAAATGTTGGGGTGCCTATTATATACCACTCTATTCTAGGCACAGGGATGTAGCAGTGATCAAGACAGATAAAGTCCCTGGTCTCATGGAGCTTACATTCTGATTGAGAAAAGAGGCAAATATTTACAAATATTCACTGAGCACCTATTCTGTATTATGCCCTGTGAATATAGCAGTGAATAAAAAATATAAAAATGTACACTAAATCTATTATAAAGACAAATTTTAGGCAGCATGAAGTGCTCTCAGTTAAGGGTAAGTAGTTAGTGTGATAGGGTTGGGCAGGGAGATATATTAGATCAAGTGGTTAAGGAAGTCACATTTAAGGAGGTGGCATTTAAGCCAATACTTGAATTAAGTGAGAGCACAAAGTCATGGTAGAGGAAGACTCTTCCAGGCAGCAGGAACAGTAGGTGCAAAGGCCCTGAGACAGGAACCTGCTCAAGGTGGGAACATGCTTGGTTCATTCAAGGAACAGTAAGAAGGTCAGTATGGTATAAGCTGAATTTGGAGAGCTAAGCATGGGGTAGACCAGATAGGGGCTTGGGAGTCATGGGAAGAAGTTTGAATTTCGTTTTAAGTGTAATAGAAAGCCATTGGAGTTTCTGAGGGAGTGAGTGACATAATTTGTTATGTGTTTGTGTTTTTCCTTCAAGATCACTATGTTGCTCTCAGGAGAATGCGCTGAATGGGGGAGAGGAGAGGAATTAGGGAGACCAAATGGGAGATGATTGCAGTAGTCCACGTGAAAGATGTTGGAGGCCTGGACTAGGATGTTGGTGGTAGGAGTGGTGAGAAGTGGTCAAATCTGATATGTTTTGAAGATAGAGTCAGCAAAATTAGCTGATGTGGCATTTGAGAGGAATCAAAGATATGATTCCTGGGTTTTTGACCTTCTACAGAGAAGAAGTGGGGCAATGATGGGTCAGTGATAGAATTCTCACCTTCCATGCGGAAACCCAGGTTTGAGTTCCAGCCAGTACACTTCCTGCACAGCCACCACCTGTCTGTCATTGGAGGCTTACATGTTGCCATGATGCTGAACGGGTTTCAGCAGAGCTTCCAGACTAACACTAGAAAGAAGGGCCTGGCAATCTACTTCCAAAAATCATCCAATGAAAACCCTATGGATGCCAAGGATCTGATCCATAGCTAATCATGGGAATGGCACAGGACCAGGCAATGTTTCATTCTGTTATGCTTGGGGTTGCCATGAGTCAGAGGGCTGACTTGATGGCAGCTAACAACACAGAGAAGATTTTATTTTGTTTTATGGGTGTGTTGGGGTGGGTGGATGTTGTAGTGAAGATATCAAGAGTTCTGTTGAGGGCCATCAATATACAGATGATTTTTTTTCTGTATAGATCCACCATGGGATAGAAGAGATTACTGAGGGGTGGGTCTGTGATAGAGAAGAAGCTGGAGGACAGAGCTCTGGGACACTGCAACATATAGAAGTGGGGAGAGAAGGATCGAGTAACTTACACTGGGGTAGCAGCCAGTGATCAGAGCAGAAGCCCCAGGTGCGTGCCCTTTGGGACTCACACGTTATACAGTGAACAAAAATCGGACTCTGAAAGACTAATCCTGCTGCTTTGGGAATAAATTACTTGGTTTATTTAAGGTAATAACTTGTGTAATTGGTTTTCCATTGATGTAGTTGGAAATGGCAGTGTTTAAAAGTAGTTGACTGAGTTCAAATCCCAAATACAGTGCTTACCAACTGGGGAGGCCTCCTGAAAATCACTTCCTATCTCAGCATTTATAGAATGCCCTCATTGTGAAATGGCAAGACTAATAGGATTTATCTCAGAGTTGTGTTGTGAAGATTAAGTGAGCTGATGAATGGGAAGTGCATGTCCAACATCTGGCTTGGACTAAGGGCTAAAAAATGGCAGCTTTTACCTCATTTAACTTTATGGGCCTTTTGCTGAGAGTACTTGATGCTTTGTGGAATACTGCTTTTTCTACTTTGCATTTTTGGGCTTTCCTTTGCTATTTATAACTGTTCTTTGGTGTCTGTTGCTGGCTCTCAGTTTGGTGATAATGCCTTGATTGCTTTAGCCTTGATAGTTGCCCCAATCCCCAAGACAATAATTATGTCGCCCTGGAAGTGTTAGGAGAAATTCCTTCAGGGTGGATGAAACCAGTAGTCTCATGGGCTGTTGCAAGACTATAGAGTATGTTTGCTGTTCCCATCCGGGCAGAAAAGTCCCACTCACTATTTGTCTCTGCTTAAAATTCAGTGAAGGACATAAAGAATTGAATTAAAAAATCACTTTGCCTTTGTTGAAGACCTACTATGTATCAGGTGTCCAAGTCAGGATTCATACCCTTGTTCCAATCTGAGTCCTATTTTTCCCCCACTACATTCTACCCCTACACAAGCATAATTATAGATCTGAAACCAAGATGATGGGAGTTGGTATATAGCTCACTTTAAGCATATGATGGGAATTGGTATATAGCTCACTTTAAGCAGACATCTCCTTCTAATGTATATTACTTCCCTTTGAATTTTGTGAAACAAGATTATTCCTTTCAAATCTCACAAGTCTATGTGACGTTCTTCCCATACTTACTTGTCTTCAGCTGGGTTCTCTAAAGAAGCAAAACCAGTGAAGTATACAGAGGAAGAGAGAGAGATTTATCTCAAGAAAATGGCTTACGTGGTTGTAGAGGCTAACAACTCCCAAGTCTGTGGGTCAGGCATCAGGCTGGAGGCTTCTCCTGACTCACATAGCTCTAGGGGCTGATGAACCCAAGACTGGCAGGTCAGATGGCAGACTGCTGGCTTATGGGTTGAAGAGGCTGAAGAATCCAAGCTCAGCAGGTAAGATGGCAGGCTGCTGGCTCACAGGCTATGGAGAGTGATGAATCCCAAGATTGGCAGGTAAGCTGCTAGCTTGAGTTCCAAGAACC
>NW_004444016.1:10534478-10536540 GCF_000243295.1 Trichechus manatus latirostris
CTAATTGAGGGAGCAGACTGAGCTAAGATCTAAAGGATTAGTAGCAGTTAGTTGGGCAAGGAGGCGGGGGGCAACAAGGAAGATACTTGCAGTTAATGGCATGTGTGGAGACCGTTGTAATTGGGAGTACAGAGAGGAAGAGGCCATGGTGGAGATTAGCTTAGAAGCAGTAGGCAGGGGCAAAATAATGTAGGTTACATATAATGAATAATTTTTAAGTGAATTAAGTAGTCTGAGTTTTATAACAAAGGCACCACAGAAAGTCAGATCCTGTTCAGGCTGTTCTTGTCCCAGACTTTGACGTTGGTGGTGGCGATGCAGAGTGCTCCAAAACATTTGCTCAGCTAAACCAAGTGTTTATTCCCTTCAATTAGATTTGAATGGGTGCCAGAAGTTAGCTGAGGTTTCCCACCCCTCAAGTGGTTTGTGGGCACTTTCTTGACCTTCTAAAAGAAGGAGGCAAACCTCCTTAACCAAAAGAATGCTCTGAAATTCAAACCCATTGGAAACTTAGTTACTGAGATCGTCTCTTAGTTTGTTTGTTTTTTTCCTGTAGTATTTAAATAATTTTGGTTGTAGTGGTCCCTATTATGCAAGGAAACTTTTAACCTCTTGAGGCTGATCAGTGGCTTTCTCAAAGAAACAATACAAAACTCTTGTTTTCATCCTAGTCTTTGATTGTTAGAGCTGACCATTTGGGGTTCCACATGGTGGCTGTTAATATGGCTTCTACTAACTATGAGAGACCAGAAAGTTGATCATATATTTGCTGGAAGGATGTTTTTCTCTCAAAAGTATCTGGAAAAATAATTGCAAAGTCAGCCATTCAGAGAAGTAGCAAATTTTTCAGTCCCTCTGGCATAGCTAAAATGACACAAACCCATTATCTGTCATTTATCTAGAATTTTGACTATGGTAGAAATAAACTTAGACCGCCATCTTTATTTTTAGTCTGTCATACAAACAACTTCTGCCAGCACATCTGGGTCCCTAAAGTGATGATAATGTATGAAACTGCCACAGCGTCATAAATCCTAATCCTGGGTCCTCTCCACCTTAGACATTTTAAGGGCACTTACTGCTCTAGGTTTTATTAGCTAGAAATTCAGCCAGTCTTCTTTGTATTAGTCGGGATGTTTCCTGCCTTTCATAGCTGTTTAGGCTGCTGCTCAGTGAGATGCTTTGTGTATGAGTTCTCTTCTGTAGCTTGGGTCCACATCATGATTCTTCGCTCTCATTGGGGGTCTTCATATCACAGAACTTATCTTATGCAATAAATACATAGGCAGCTGTATTGGTTCTGCACATGTTCACACATCCATGAACTCCTGGAGCTTACATTAAAGTTTTGCATCTCACTCTCCCTCTCAAATATTTATTGATATTCCACAGCGCAGTCTGCTGGGTGTTTCAAGCTCTCTGAGTCAAGTTCCAGTAAGTTTCCCAAGCACTAGATAAAGTCTTCGTGAGGATCAATGGCATTGTGACCCGCGTTTGTTATCGGGGGCTCAAGTACACTGTGCCTTAAGATTTGTGCAGAATCCAGAGTGCAGGCACTTCCTCTTTAGAGTTTAGACCTCCCTGGTTAGGAGGGCCCTCTGAGGCATCAAGATATTAGTATGATTTCTTTGACACATTCAAATTAAGGTGGTGTAAACCTGCCCTGCTGTTTCACACTGTGGGAAGCCAGAGTTGTTCCCACTTGTGCTATAAGAACTTGCTTCTTTCACTGGAATTAGAGGAATTTGCCCTTAAGCAACTATAAAAGGATGAGTGTCTAACAGTTTTGTTTGTTTTGAAAGTAGTTTAGTGCCAGAAAGGCATGCCTGATACAGTTCTGGAGTCTAAAGGCCCTTCTAATGCCTCTGTTTACTCATGACCAAAACTGTATGTGCCAGCCCCTAACATCTCATGCGCTATGCTCCCCATACTCTCTCCATTCCAGCCACAGAACCTTCTTAAGTTCTTCAAACCTGCCATCCTCTCCCCGACCATAGAGCCTTTGTCTATTACCTTTGCCAGAGTAGATCTTGCTTCATCTAATTAGCCCTGTCGCGTTCTT
>NW_004444016.1:10537431-10579867 GCF_000243295.1 Trichechus manatus latirostris
CCTTCAGTGGGGCATCTTTTCTAACAGATTGTAAAATCTGGAGATTTTTAAAATTGATTTTCATGCAAATTTCCAATTTTAAAAAAAATTGTAGTTCAAACTGATGTTCCTGATTTCCATACATTTTTCATTGTTCAGAAGAGCTTTTTCTTCATAGTCCTTACTCTTTTTTTTTTTTTTAAAGCATTAACTAACCATTGCACCACCCAGGGACTTAGAAGGAAACATAAGGGTAAAGCTTCAGGACCTTTTATTCAGCAAAGGATATGACACCAAAAGCACAGCCAACAAAAGAAAAAAATAGATAAATTGGACTTTATCAGAATTAAAAACTTTGTGCATCAAAGACATTATCAAGAAGGGGAAGAGACAACCTACAGAATAGGAGAAAATATTTGGAAATCAAAAATCAAATATAAATTTAATATCGAGAATATATAAAGAAATCCTATAACTCAACAACAAAAAGACAAACAATTAAAAAATGGCAAAGGACTTGAATCGACATTTCTCCAAAGAAGATATACCAATGCCAACAAGCACATGAAAAGATGCTCAGTATAATTAGTTATTAGGGAAATGCAAATCAAAATCACAATGAGATACAGCTTCATACCCACTAGGATGGCTACTATAAAAACAAACTGGAAAATAACAAGTGTTGCTGAGGATGTGGAGAAATTAGAACTCTCTCCCATTTCTGGTGGAAATGTAAAATGGTGTAGCCACTGTGGAAAAGTTTGGCAGTTATTAAAAAAAATTAAACATAGAATTACATATGACCCAGCAACTCCACTCCTAGGTATAAACCCAAAAGAAATGAAAACAGGGACTCAGACAGATACTTGTACACCAGTGTTCATTGCAACATTATTCGTAATAGCCAAAAGGTGAAAATAACCTAAATGTTCATCAGCCAATGAATGGATAATCAAAACATGGTATATATGTACAATGGAATATTGTTCCACTATTAAAAAAAAGAATTAATGAAGTTCTAATACATGCTATGAAATGGACGGGCCATAAAAAACATTATACTTAGTGAAATAAGCCAGACACAAAAGGACCAATATTGTACGAACCGTTTATACGAAATATCTAGAACAGGCAGATGTAAAGAGACAGAAAATAGATAAGTAGTTACCAGGGGCTAGGTAGAAGAGAGAATGGGGAATTACTGCTTAATGGATAAAGAGTTTCTGTTGGGTGATGAAAAAGTTTTGGAAACAAATAGGTGGTGATGGTCACACAACATTGTGAGTGTGATTATTGGTACTAGATTGTATGTTTGAAAATGGTTAAAATGGAAAGTTATGTTTATATTTTAGCACAATTGAAAAAAAAAAGTAGGAGAAAGTTTACTTAGTCAATGAAAGAAAGAATGCTGAAATATAATCACAAAGTTAGATTCAAACTGGTTAATGTTCTACAGGGCAATAGAACCATAACTTTTGGGATTACTTTTCCTGATGGACAGAAATCATTTGCATCTCTACCAGAAAAAAACTATTTGCAACTTGTCAATCATCCTTAAGTTAAAAATCTGTCTTTATAGAATCTGAGTCCTCATCAATAGTAAATAACAAGTCAAGGCAAAAGTTACATTTCCTAGCAGGTTAGATAATAAGAGCTTGAGCTGACAATGTACCTGCTCTGGGCAGGTGGAGAAGGGGAGGGAGGTATACAAAATTATCAGTGTTATTTAACTTGGGCTTTAAAACAATTTGGAACTAGGGGCAAGATGAGTCCTAGTGACCACTTGAGGGTGGAAGGAGTTGGAACTGAGACCTCTGTTTTAATCAGGGACCCTTGATAGGCTTCACCCTTGGTAAACGGTTAGACTACTTTCCAGCAAAGGGATACAATAGGGAATTTCACCCCCCCATCTCAGGAAATATGTAAGGAAATATGTAACTACATTCTAAATTATTCTACTACCAATATTACTCAGTGGTACTCCTTGAGTACTGGCTAAAAATTATGTACTCAACCTAGGTTACCTAGGATTTGGATAAATAATGCTCATTCCTCTGCAGGTAAGTTCAAAATCACAAAACATAAGGAAACAACCCATCAGTGGAAGCAATCTACAGGAATATCAGAACTCAAGAGCTTCAAATAATAAAATAATAGAATAGTTCTTCAGAGACCATAAAATAATTGTTTAAAATGATTAAAGCATTTTAAAAATGATTAAAGCTGAAAGAACAAATTTGAAAAGAACCAAATATAACTTATAGAAGTAAAAAAAAAGTCATTAAAATTAAAAACTCAGTGGGTATTAAGCTTCTGTTAACAGTGATAACATAATCTGGGAATGGATGAGAATGATGGTTACACAACATGATGAACACAATGTCAATGAATTGTACATATGACAATTGTTGAAATGTCACGTTTTGTTACATACATATTTACCAAAATTATAAAAGAGAAACTCATTGGCTGAAATAAGTTTTAGATTAGACAAAGCTAATGAAAGACTCAATGAACAGGAAGATAAACCTTAGGAAATTACCATAATGCAGTCCAGAGAAATAATGAAATAGAAAATATTTGAAGAGACATGGAAGACAGAATGAGAAGGTCCAAAATATATCTGTAGGAGTTCTAGAAGGTGAGACTAGAGAGGCAGACTAGAGAGACTGGGGGAGAGGCAATATGTAATAGATAATGGCTCAGATTTCTAGATTTGAGAGCTATGAAACCTCATTCAGTAATCATAGCAAATCCCAAAAGGAGAAAAAAAAAGGAAGTCCACACAAATACACATCCTAGAGAAGCTGCAGAACACCGTAGACAAAGAGAAAATGTATAAAGAAGAACTGTTGACTAATATGAGCCAAGCAGTCATGGCCCACATTGTGTTGGAAAATAGTGAATGACCTTTTTACTACTAGTCTTGTCCTTGACACCCCTAAATCCTGGTACAACAGTGGCAAGTTGAATGATACAGACTTTCTTCTCCTTGACCTTCTCTTGTTTGTGAAAGCAGTTTCAGACTGATATCCATTGTTGCTGTTGTTGTTGTTAGGTGCTGTCGAGTCAGTCCTGACTCATGGTGACTGTGTACAACAGAACAAAACACTGCCTGGTCCTGCGCCATCCTCACAATCGTTATTATGCTTGAGCCCACTGTTGCAGCCACTGTGTCAGTCCATCTCATTGAAGGTCTTCCTCTTTTTCGCTCACCCTCTGCTTTACCAAGCATAATGTCCTTCTCCAGGGACTGATCCTTCCTTATAACATGTCCAAAGTATGTGAGACAAAGTCAATTAGGCATGGCATTTTACAGCTGAACATCATTTGCTGCACTTGTTGTCACTTCTTATTTTAGACTGTATCACCTCCAGTGGTCCGAGCTTGGGGACTTAGCCTTTTTACTTCCAGTTTTAGGTTCTAGAAATAGAACTTGAATGGTCACTGCTTGGTTGTTGGCTTAGCAACTCCACTGGCTTTCTGGGCAGAAAATGAAATGTCTACAACTTTGGTATGGGTTTGACTTTCCTCAGCTTCGCCTTTGCTGCTTCTTTCTACATGTGAATCCATGTATTTATCTCCATTTTCTGGACTTAGAAATAAAGGTCTGAAGCTATCTTTTACTTTGAAAGCATCCCTGGGAGTGAGTCATATGCCAGGACACCTCAGTTGTAGACAATCACAACAAATTACCAGAGAATGAGAATGAGTGCTGGCACACAGGGTGCATTTTTAGAGATAAAGAAAATTGTTCCAATCCTAGTGTAACATTTCTCATTTTTTCTTATTATTTTTCATTTCACTTTTTCTGGTGGGTACCAACAGGTCTCATGATGTAGGGGTATGACTTAGTACACCACCCTGCTATTTCTCCTTAGGGAACCCAAACCAAACCCCTTGCCGTTGAGTAGATTCCAACTCATAGCGTCCTTATAGAACAGAGTAGAACTGCCCCAAAGTGTTCCCAAGGCTATAAATCTTTACAGAAGCAGACTGCCACATCTTTCTCCCATGGAGCAGCTGGTGGGTTCGAACCACAAATCTTTCAGTTAGCAGCTGAGTGCTTACCCATTGCATCACCAGGGTTCCTCCTCAGGGAAGTGGTCCTTAAATTTGTCTTTGGCTGGGCCTTCAGGCAGTCCTCACTCCTTCCTTGAGTTTCTGTTAATAAAAGGGATTGTTTCTTCAGCACTTTGTTGTTGTTAGCTGCTGTCAAGTCAGTCTGCAACTCATGGCAACCCTATGCACAATGGAGGGAAATGTTGCACGGTTCTTTGCCATCCCCATGATCAGGTGTGGATTGACCATTGTGATCCATAGGGTTTGCATTGGCTGAATTTTGGAAGTAGATGGCCAGACCTTTCTTCGTAGTCTGTCTTAGTATGGAAGCTCCATTGAAACCTGTTCAGCATCATAACAACATGCAAACCTCCACTGACAGAGAGTGGTGGTGGTTCAGTGGTAGAATTCTTCCCTTCCACGCAGGAGGCCTGAGTTCATTTCCCAGCCTCAGCACTTTTGAAGACTCTTTATCATCAGCCGTCACCATGGCTGATTTTTCCTTCACCCCTTTCCTCAGCACACAACCAGACAGCAGTTTGGTGTTTGTCATATCTAATGCTCTTCAGACAATGCCTTTCTTCAATTCTTCTTTTTTGTTTTTTTAATAACCCAAACACACACACCATTACTTTGGACAGTTGTTTCCTACTTCTCTCTGTCTGGAAGCAGGATTATTAATTTTTTTGTCAGTGCTGCAATTGAGTGCGCACATTTCAATTTCTGCTGTGTACTCTACCTAGAATATAACTGGACGAGACAGGGAGAGAGGCTGGAGGGGAGTTGGTCATGAAACATAAAAGCTTTTTATTTTCATAATGGCTTGAGCGTGCCCTTCCTAAGGGGGGGGGGGAAGGCAGCTACCATGGCGACAGGTTCTAGTTGGGGGTGGGGAGGTATAGAGGCTTTGGTAGAACAGGAGTCTGGAGAGCGACAAACAATAGCCAGGAGCAGCAGTAGCCTCCAGTGGGCTTTCTAGTAGTGATTACTGCCATTTATCATGATGGAGACTATATATTATATTGAGATAGCTGGGTTGGTAGTGGCTTTGTTTCTGAGTGGCAGAGAGCTGTAAGACAGCAGAACCTCCAGTAAAGGGCCTGGGCCTCTAAACTCCTCTTTGTTCCTAACAGAGAGCTCTGTCCAGGAAGCGCCTGTGTGGAAGGAGACTTCTGCTTTTGGTGCGTGTGGGGTCGCTTCCAGCCTGTGGAAGCCTTCACCCTGTGATAGCCTACTCCCTAACCCTCTCACCTCCCTCTTTTGTCACCCCACCTACTCCCCTATCTTGAGCTGGGTCTCCCTATGTGCAGTCTACAGTCTGCCTGATTGTGAATTGGAGTGTGAATCTTCACTGTTGAGTCTTAGGAATGCCACTGCAGACACCTTAGGCAGTTTACGTCTACCAAAGTCCTCAATGTTGGCTCCTCAACACGCAGAGAAGATGTGCTTTTTGACCCCTTTCCTAGAACACGTTCTTAACACAGGGATTTTTTTTTTCCCCCTCCAGCTAAGAATGCTGGTCCTAATAAAGCTTGAGTAACAAACAAGTCTGCTAATCGTTGACTTCCTGCTGAACCTGTGCTGGCAGCCCAATTAAAAGCTGGCTTTTAGGACTTCGTGGCCTGGTTACATCCCCTGTGCCTGTTACATCAGCAGGCCCCTAGGAAACAGGGACTCTTTGAGTGCACAGCTCCTGGAATACTAGAGCAGGAAGCTGGATTTCTTACCAAGGCCTGCTGCATTAATCACATTCCCTGTGTGCATTCAGCAATCTTGCCTCTTTGAGGTTTTAGTCTAAATTTGTTCTCTTCCTCCTCCTCCTTATCATCATCCTACTTTGCACAGCACTTGATAGTTTTCAGAACCTTTTTTACCTTCCTTGTTTTGTCCTTACAGTATCCCTGTGAAGTAGATCAGGAGAGGTATCACTGTCTCTTTGTTGGCCTCTGTGAAAGCTGCAAATGGCACTTACTGGACACTGGTGGGACAGATTTAAATCAGTGGGGCTGTTATTCTGAAGTTTGTGACCCTTCAAGTCTCTTGGCTACCAGTCTAAAAATACACCTAGCAGATATTTATTACGTATCTACAGTGCCAGGTACTGGACATTACTGATGAACAAGGCAGACAGTCTTTACCTTCAGGGAGCTTATAGACCTGTTGAGGGAAATTACATCATTTCCCTCCTGGCCTTCTTGTGGTTCTGAGTAGACCCCAGATTATTCCTGCACCAAATACTGTGGTTTTCACCCTTAACCTGGCTTCATAGAGAGGGATCTAATATCTCAGTCAGATTTTTCTTCCCCATTAAATTTCATGAAAGATATGGATTCTAAGTAAATGAACACTTTAATCAATGTAGAACTATATTTCGTCTTTTAAAATTAGAGAAAATGCCATTTTTGCCTAGTATTTCTTATTATTTATTACTTTTGGTCTGACTTGCTAGAGATTAATTGCTATGCCTAGGTCCTTAATAAAGTCATTGGATAAATAAACATTTGAAAAAGTGCAACATCATTACAAATCAAAAAATATAACTTAAAATGAGATAGACTAAATATTGTATACTACTTAAAAAGATTTTCAAAATAATAATGCTTTAGAGCCCAGAGAAGTAGGCAAGCTAAAACATTCTAGGTGAGTGTGTAAATTGATACAGCTCTCCAGGGTGAAAATGTGGCAATATGTATCAAAAACATTTTTTACATAACCCAACCAAATGCTGGTATATATTTGGTTGTGCTGGTAATCACTCGAAAGGATCATGATGTGGTTATCTCCTATGTAAATTTCTGGAAGTAGACCTTCTGTTTACAAGGTAGCAGTGGGATCTATTAGTGACATGTTTTGGGGAGGAGCTGCTTCCTAAATGGCTTCATACCACAGAGATGGGCAGGAGGAACAGCCAGAAGCCACAGGGTGTTCTCATCGTTGTGTGGGAAACCTCAGGGGTGGTAAGGATTCCATTGCTCCCAGTTGTACTAAACAGCTGTTGACACAGACTTCAGAATTCATGTGGAAAAGGAAGTGAACTCCTCTGGATTGTAATTTGTTGGGTTTCATTTTTAAAAAGTCTCAGGCAGGCATCACTGATGTTTGTGGTTGAAAAAAGCAACTTGTTATTGCCTATGTGGGGTGTGATTTGTAGTCTCTTCCTATTCTGTAGACTTCTAGGCTGTATCTTTTCATAAATGCACTCAGCTCACATGTCCCTTCCTTAGAGAGGCCTAGAGGCTGTTACTTACTCAAGCCTACTTAAGCTGGCCCTCCTCACCAGTTTACTGCCACACGCTCCTGTTTTATTTCTTCATGCCACTTTCCCAGTCCGATATTTGCACTGATTTATTTGCTTAGTATCTGTCTCCCCAGTGGGAATGTAATGCCTTTTCCATCTGGTTCACTGCTGCATCCCAGCGCCTAGAAGGGTGCATGGCATCTAGTTAGACGTTCAGTCGATGCTGGGTAAAGCCCCTTAGGCATGAACATACTTGGCATGTTTAGGAACATACAGAAGGCCAAGGCCAGGGCAGTTGGAGCACTGTGAGTAAGGGGTTGGAGAAGTATGTAGGGGCGAGCTCATATAGGCCATGTGGAGGAGTCTAGATTATATTCTAAGACCAGGTTTGCTTGAGCAAATGATGTTCATTATGTCATTTCATCTCTGTGGGTTTATACACTATCACATTGATCTGCTAAAGTCAGTTATTGATGGCTCTTTGACCAGGAATTGTGCATCACTGTGTCCTTGAAGTGCTTCTTTAGCCTACATTGTATTCCTCTTCCCCATCTCCACTGCTGTCAGCTTGATATTCCTCACCCTCTTTGCCTGATGAGCCCAGCAAAGCAGGATGACAACAGCTAAGGTGTCAGAGCTTTGATGCCTGCACAATTGAAAGCACTCCAGAACTTTGTCATTAAGCACTTTGAGTTCCTTTGAAAAGTGCTGGGTTTTGGTTTTGTGAGGGACACTCGCTGAGAGCCTGAATGATAGGTGAATCAAAGGCCCAGATCTCAACCCCACTTTTTGAATCATTTGTTGTCTCTATTACCAGACAATGTCTGCTGTTCTCTGCCTGATGATATGTTGGTTTTCTCACACTGGATCATAGTTCCTGTTTGTTGACGCTGACTTTGCTTTATAATTTGCTTCCAAGGTAGCAGAATTCAATGAGTTGTTGGTTTTTTGCTGCCTGAGAGAAGGATAAATCAGGGTTTGTTAGGAACTCTAGTGGTATAATTCCCTGATGATTCTATTTTTGTGATGAAGGCAGTAAACATAACAGAAGAGTTTGTGTGCTCAATCTTATTCTAAAAAGTACCACTATATATCAGCATGATTATTTTATATCTATAAATAAATAAGTTGAGCTGTTGTTTCACTTGAACTTACGTTGAAATTTCATCTGGTAACAATTTAGTGCACAAAGAAGCTAGGTTGGTATAGGGCTTCAGGAGTAATGGCAAGTGTTAAGGTATAATCCACTCAGATTTTTTTCCAACTTTTATACACTGTGAAGATTGTACTGTCTTTTTTAATAAATTCTATTTCTTTAACATCAGACATTGATGAAGAGCTCATATAAACATGTGGAATGTTGGTATACTAAAATAATTCTTCATGGATGTTAGAGATCTGTGCGATATTTTTCATCTTTCACTGTCAATACTAATTGACCTCAAGAACTTTTTCATGAAGTCTCAGTTTTTGTACATGAAGAGCCAAGAATTTTTCAGGATACCTTGAAATAATGTTTTTTTCTCTCTATTAATTGAATATTCGCATGTACTTCAGAAATACTGTGATGGACCATGTAGAACATAAATTCCAGTCATTTTGGTAGATTGGCCCTTGAACTAAAACTAGCCTTTCAACCTCAGCCTCTATTTTCAGACTCATGGCTTATTATTATTATTTCAGACTCATAGCTAGGAATGTAGTTTTCTGTTTCCTTTTTGAGGTGGAAGTACACTTCTTTCCAAGGGTATACCCGTCAGATGGATTACTTCCCTCATTTAAAAAATCTCCATGAAAGAGACAGGCTGCCTGGGTGGAATCTTGATTCTCCCTCCAGAGGGTATTATAGTCATTTCCATAGAAGCAAAACATGAGGTTTGCACTTTAGGAAGTGAGGAGGTTGGCCTGCTCAGACTCAGAGCAACTATTCTCTTTGGAGCTAAGCCACATGGCTAATGGCCAATCCCTTAACATTTGATTTAGCCCTTTTGTCCCTATTCTTTCATCTGTAAAATGGGACTAGTAATACCGACCTGGTTCGGAGGACTGGTGTTTATTTTAACCAATTAAAGTTTGTTAAGATGGTTACCTTCAACAGGTTCTACAAATGTTTAATATCGGTGCTGTTCATGGCTGACTGTTAGCTGGGTAGCAGGTGACCAGCACCTAGAAGCTATTACTTACTCCCGGTCTCCAGTTCAGGTTTCGCTAAGCATTCTGTTCTTATTCCGATCCTCCCGGTGGAGGTCTCCAGCACAATGACTAAGAGAAAAACATGGAACAACTTTGGAGACCTGCCATATTAAGACAGACATAGGTGCAAAGGCACAGTGCCTGACACATTTTAGTTATGCAGATAAACATGAAGGGTGCTGTTTTCTTGTTTTTGTGTGTCTTGAATTCTCTCAGCCAGGCCCCAATGCTAGTTTGTGACGTTCTTATATCTGTCATTGAAAGTTAAGAGACCCATTTACCCAGTTGGAATTTGAGCATTTAAGTCTTAGTAGTTGAGACCTTCCTGAGTCTACAGGGAGCGGTGACCAATATTATGTTACTCCCCTGATCAAAATCTTCTAATTGCTTTTCTTCTCACTCAGTGGAAAACAAAAGTCCTTACAGTGGCCTGCAAAGTCCTGCAGGATTTGTGCCACCCCACAACTCCTTTACCTCTCTGGCTTCTCCTAATACACTCGCCCTTGCTTGCTCTGCTTCAGGTACACTGGCTTTCCTTTGGTGTTGCCAACATGTCAGGCATGTTCCTACCTTGAGGTGTTTGCACTTGCTCTTTCCTCTGCCTGTAACCCTCTTCCCCAGATAACCCACGTGGCTTGCTTCCTTACCTCCTTCAGGTTGTCATTAAATGCCCTCTTCTCCGTGAGACCTTCCCTGACCACCCTGTCTAAATGGCAAATATTCCTCAACACTCTATCCCCTTTCCCTGCTTCATTTCACCCTAGCACCATGCATTTTATTTGCCTATTGTTTTTCCTACTCCAAAGAATGTAAGCTTCTCTAGGGCAGGAATTTTGAGGGTTGTGTCTGTTTTGTATTCTGTATTCCCAGAACTTACTGCAGTTCCTGGCGCCTGATAGGCATTCAGAAATACTTGTTGATTTAAGAATAGAGGACATGCTGTTGGCCTCTGTGCTGGGTCACCTTGCAGCCCTTCCTTGGGTAGAAAGTCCTAAGGCAGTGTTTCCATGGCCTGCCTTCTTTGGACAATGTTAGCTTAAAGAGGGTAGGCTAAGTCGTTGAAGGGAGTGTCACCACCAACAGGAGCTGATGCATTTGCAGCACTTGGTGACATCAGGCTGGCATCCGTGTATGCAACTTTTGTTGTCCCTCCTCAACCCTCTGCCACCTCTTTATAGATATGAAAACATAAGCTCTGAAATACAATAAATCAGTGATAATGAATCTGAAAAAGTACTTTATAAACTGTAAAATACTTTGCAAATGTTAATTACATTGGACTTTAGAAATAGATTGTTATATAATTTGGAATAGTTCAGTAATTTTCCAGGAAGCTGGGCTCCCTGGGCCAGCTTTTCTGTGGGTCTTTTTGTATGTGAATGCTGATCTTCCCTATCTAGGGCCTAAGGGCTACAAACTGGAGCCTAAAAAAGTCTAGGACCAGAAAGGTAAAACTCAATCAGTTAACCCCTAGAGTGCTTAGAAATGCTCAGGCATTTCTTATTTGTACTTAAAAGGAATATGCCTTACATGTGCATAAGACTGTTCAAATACACAGGTAGTTGACACAGTGTACCAGTTGCCATTGAGCTGATTGTGACTTATGGTGAGCTGATTCTGACTTACGGTGACCCATTGCATGTCAAAGTAGAACTATGCTATGTAGAGTTTTCAATGGCTGATTGTTTTTTTTTTCCATAAATTGATTGCGAAGTGTCTCTGAGTGGACTTGAACCTCCAACCTTTTGGTTAGCAATGAGCGCGTTAACTGTGTACACCACCCAGGGACTCCTGAGACAGTATAGGGCAAATAAAATTCAGATTGGTCTGTTTTTACATCTCTAAAAGACTGTGACTAAGTTAGGAAAACTAGGCAGCTTAGCAGCAAATTTATGAATTTCTCTAAGCCTCAGCTTCTTCATGTGGGATAGTAACAGAACTTTACCTTATAGGGTTATTGTAAAGATCAAATGAGATAATCAATGCACTGCTTATGACTGGCTTCTAGTAAGTGTGTGGTTAATGTCAATTGTCAGTATTGACGACAGTCATAATAATAATCAAAGGCAAACAGGAAATAAAAGGATTTTAGAAAGGGATGAGAAAAGAAAAAGTAAGAGGAGGTGCTATTTATTAGTGTATTAGAAGGAGACTGGTATAATAATGTGACTTTATGCTGTCTTACATAATGTGTATTAGGTAATGCATATAATAATGATAATTATATTCTGAATATTTTATGGCCTCCTACCTCCCAGATTCGCAGTGTAGCGAAGCACCTGGTTTTGTTATGTGCTATCAGTGTCAGGGTGAGCTACTCTAGCCAAGGCCTTCTACTGCTGCCCTCGGCTTGGCAAAGGCTCTAACACACCAACAGGTTACATAGGTTACATGAAACTTTAAACTAGGCAGTCTCAGATGAGCCTTAATGCTCTTCGAAGATGGTGGCCTCTTAAAGAATATGCACGTGTGATTTTTGTTTTTTTTTTTTATTTTTTTTTACAGTCAACACCTGATATGGGCAAGCTCTGTGCTAGGATGTGGCAGTGAGGGAGGCCAACGCCATCCCTGTCTTCCTGGAGTTTCCAGCAAGTGGAAGAGACAGATGATGACAATTCTACAAATAATGACAATTATAATTCAGTAAATTCTATGAAGGAGAATTGAGGAACTAGAATTATAGCAAGGAGCCTGACCTAGCATGGGATATCCAGAAAGATCTCTTTGAGGAAATGAGAGTGATAAATAGGAGAGAGCCAGATAAAGAGGGGCTGCAGAGCTCCCTGGGCAGAAGGGGATAGCCATTATGAAGGGACCAAGGCCCAAAGAGATTTTTGCCCAGAGATGAAAGAACAGAGGGGAGCATGGTGGAGAGGGGCCTAGAGAGGTCAGCTGGATCATGCAGGATCTTGTAGACCATGCTAAGGGTTTTATCTTGAATATCAGAACAGTTGGGAGCCTTTGGTGAGTTTTAAACAGGTGGCATTGGATTATAGGGATTGTACTCGATACTAACCAAAAGACTGGTGGTTCAAATTCACCCAGCGGCACCTCAGAATAAAGGCCTGGAGATCTACTTCTGAAAGATCACGGCTTCTTAACACCCTATGGAGCACAGTTCTACTCTCAGGCATGGGGTTGCCTTGGATCAGAATCGACTCAATGGTAACTGGTTTGGATTCTCTTTTTTTTTTTGGTTGGATTACAGGGGACCAGAGTGGAAATAGAGCTGGTTGCACACTCCAGTTTTAGAGCAACTTTTGAATTAGACTTTAAACTACAGTACACGCAAAGAAGTACTTTGTCTTTTCTGCATTCCCCAAAATCCTTTTCTCTGTTCACTGAAGAATTTCCAGCAGTAAGTGGGCCTCTGTACACGGGGGTTAAAGTTGTCGTGTGTAATACTGGGCAATAATTAACATCTTCACAGTGATGTGTACCCATCTGATATGAAGTTTATACATTTCACTAGAGGCAAAGAAGATATTGCTAGTTCCTCACAGAGCTTTGAGATGCTTGTATGAAAGCATTACAGCCAGGATAGATGCATGTAGGGGCATAATTTTCTCTTTTGGGGGAGGTGAAAACCAATTTGGCATTCCCCTTCCCCCCTTTTTTTTTTTTTCTTTTAATTCACTTTTCTTTCTCAATCTTATAGTGTTCACTCTTTCATTATCAGGAAGCAGTTCTCAGACTGTGCCAGCCAGCTATAAATGGAATGCCATTATATTTGAGGAGTGTTTCATCATTTTCATAATTTTGGCAAGCATGCAGCCATTTTCAACTGCAGGAAAGGAGAAGAAACGGTGTTTAGTCCAGTATTGCTCTCGCAGGCCTAAATGGTTTATTTTCTGTTTTTGTTCAACGTTCTTTTTTTTTCCTTTCCTTTCCTTTTTCTTCTGACCAATTTAGTAATTTGGGTGGTGAATGAGGGGGCAGCATTTTTTTAAATTATAACCACTGCTTTTTTCTCCATAATCTCAAGCTTGTAACTGCTCCATACATTCATTTCTGGTTGGATTTTCTGAGGAAAAAGAATGCCTCTCTTAGCCGAGGCCGACCTCAGGCTTAATCCTGTCAGGCAGCAGGGCCGTGTTTCATCTGGCCTGGGTAGTCAGACTTAGCTCCGCTCCTGGCCCTGCCCTTCAGTTGTTGTGTGACCTCAGGCACGTGACTTCTCAGCACTTCAGTTTCCTCATCAGTAGAATGGTAGTCACAGTAGTATCGACCTGCCTCAAAGGGTTCATGTGAAGATGTAAGAGACACTGTGTTAAGTTGCCCATAATAAGCACTCAATTAATTATTCAGAGCATCAGGTCCAGCTTCTCACTAGATAACCATTCCCAGAAAGGTGTTAAATTTGGTTGGTGAGTGTGACCCCAGTGAGTACACAGAACAATTTATTTTAAACTCTCATGCTGATGCCAGCCACTGGAGCAGTCCAGCAAAGCGGCCGTGTTTCCTCAGCACAGGCCCCTGCAGCACCACCCAGATGGGTCTGGCCTCACCAAGTCCAGGCTGTACCCAGGCAACACACACACAGACTGGCTTAGTAGAAAACATGCAGCCCGTGGGTAGGAGGAATCCCTTTCCCCACCCCCCATTATATACTAACTATGAATCTGGAGTTGGTGAAAGGGACCAGACTAACAACCCTGGAAACTAAACTTGTCTGGTTAACCACAAAAAAAAAGTAGAGCTCCTGCAGCTTCATTTCCAGCGAATCCTTCTCAGTTTTAGAGTCTGGAGCCTCCCCGCCCCTGAGGTAGTACAAAGAAGGGAGATGTTTACTGCAGCTTAGGTGCCCACCTACTCAACTGCTTTCAGAATTGGTAACATCAGACCTGCCCAGTCATCCCTGTCTATGTGCTGCAGAGGATACATGTCAAGGTCATGAGCCACAGTCTGAGGAACTGTGAACAGGGGAGCAGTCAGGTAGAAGTGTCCTCTGGGATTGTCTGTAAACATAGTGGTTTAGAGGAGAGACCTCTGTATGGCCTCCAGTGATCAGGGGAGTGCCCCAGAGCTGGGCCTTGAAGGGTGGTGGGCTTTCGATGGTTAGGGGAGACCCTGCTAGGCAGGGCAGGGCCATGAGGAAGTTAGTGTCATACGCCAGAGTGAGTTTGGTAGGTTTGTTTTAGCTGTGAGGCTCTCAGGCTGTTGTGCCAGAGCTGCTTTTAGGGAAGTGATTAAAAATAACTACTATTATTTTTTGAACTTTTCTGTAGATTTGAACTAATTTATAATTTGTAAAAAAGAAGAATGAAAAGAAAAGACATGCAGATAGGCAGGGTAATGGAAGTCCTTGAAATGTAGATGGAGGAGATAGGGCTCCTTACCCCAGGCAGAAGCAGGCCACTGTAGGTTCCTGCACAGGACACCAAGTGAAGCCACTAACTTGTGGCTTTAAATTGGCATTTGCTGCTATTGCTGCCACTACTACTTCTTTGACCACCACCATAACTATAGCTGTTGTTTTTGTTCAGTGCCGTTGAGTAGATTCCAACTAATGATGACCTCATGTGTTTCCTGGGCTGTAATCTTTATGGAAGTAGATTGCCCAGTCTTTCTCCCACAGAGCTGCTGGGTGGGTTTGAACCGCCAACCTTTTGTTTAGCAGCCAGACACTTAACTGTTGTGCCACAAGGGCTCCTTGTAACAATGGCAGCTGTCATTATTAAGCCATTATTTTATACCAAGCAATTTACTTATATAATCTTATTTAATAGTGTTACAACTTTATGAGGTAGGTATTATTGTTCCTATTTTACAGGTGAGGAAACAGGTTCACAGAGGCCAAGTGACTTGTCCACAGTCACCCAGCTGGTAAGGTCTACCTGACTCCAACCAGTGTGCTGTACTATCTCCCTTAGCCTTATTTTCCATATTTGCAAAATGGAGATAATACTTGCACTTAACTATATAGCCCTAGAACAGTGTTTTTCTAATTGTAAGTCATGGCACATTAGTGGATTGTGATATACATTTAGTGGATTAAAAAAAGTATAGAATAAGACAGAAAATATCAGAATGCATCACACTTACTGTTCCGGAAATTTTTGTTTCTGATATCTGTCTGTGTGTGTGTGTTGTATATGAGTAAAATGTTGCATAGGAAAATATATTTCCTGCTGTGGGTCATTGTCAGAAAAGTTTGAAAGCTACTATTCTAGAGTTATAAAAATTGAGTAAATGTAAAATATTGCCTTTTTTAAATAATTTTTTGTAAAGCTCTTTGTAAACTCTAAAACATCATACAGGTGTAATTTATCATATTTTTTTAAATTGTGCTTTAGGTGAAAGTTATAGAGCAAATTAGTTTCACTTTCAAAAATTTATACACAAATTGTTTCATGACATTGGTTGCAATCCTGGCATGTGTCAGCACTCTCCCCCTTTTCACCCCAGGTTCCCTGTTACCATTCATCCAGTTTTCTTGTTTCTTCCAGCCTTCTCATCTTTGCTTTTGGGCAGGTGTTTCCCATTTGGTTTTTTATACTTGATTGATCTAAAAAACGCATTCCTTGGTGTGCTATTGTTTGTTTATAGGCTTGTCTAATCTTTGGCTGAAAGATGAACTTCAGGAATGGCATCAGTTCTGAGTTAGAAAGGTAGCTGGGGGCCATAGTCTCAGGGGTTCCTCCAGTCTCTGTCAGACTAGTAAGTCTGGTCTTTTTTTTTTGTGAATTTGAATTTTGTTCTACATTTTTCTCCTGCTCTTTCTAGGACTGTCTGTTGTGATTCCTGTCAGACGGTTGTTTGTGGTAGCCAGTTACCATCTAGTTCTTCTGGGCTCACGCTGGTGGAGGCTGTGGTTCATGTGGTCCATTAGTCCTCTGGACTAATATTTTCCTTATGTCTTTAGTTTTCTTCATTCCCCTTTGCTCTGGACAGGATGGGACCAATATATGTATCTTAGCCACTCACAAGCTTTTAAGATCCCAGACGCTATTCACCAAAGCAGGATGTAGAACGTTTTCTTTACGAACTATGTTATGCCAGTTGACCTAGATGTCCCCTGGGATCATGGTCCTCAGCCCTCAGCACCGGTAACTTGGTCCCTGAAGGTGTTTGGATGTGAGTAGGAAGCTTCTGTGACTATGCTCCCTTTGTGCTCTATTGTATATATGAATATACATTTTCTACATACAAATATGTATGTAAAAATATACATAGCCTAACCTGTATATGTACATGGGTATACTCGTATATGCCCTTCTTCCCCTGTTCAGCATACACATCTGCCTGTGTATCTTCTTATAAGTTATTATTTGTTTTTATTGTTGTTGTAGTGTTGTGTAAGCTATAGTATTTTCTGTGGTTGCTTCTTTGTGTGTATGTGTGTGTGTGTCTGTGTGTGTGTGTGTGTTCCTCTAAGTGTCTTCCTTTGCCTTGGTCAAGTTGTGCTGACTTCCCCTACATTGTGTATTGTCTGTCCCTTCACCAAATTAACTCTTGTCCACTGTCCAGTTAGTGATTTCCTGTCTTCACCTCTCCCCTCCCTCATAACCATCAGAGATTGTTTCCTTCTGTGTGTGAACCTTTTCTTAAGTTTTTATAACAGTGGTCTCATACATTATTTATCCTTTTGTGATTGATTTATTACATTCAGCATAATGCCCTCGAGATTCATCCATGCTATGAGATGTTTCAGGAATTCATCATTGTTCTTTATTGTTTCATAGTATTCCATTGGGTGTATGTACCATACTTTGTTTATCCATTCATCTGTTGATAGAAACTTAGGTGGTTTACATCTTTCTATTATATATGATGGTGCAGTGAACATGGGTGTGCATAGTCTATTCATGTGACAGCTCTTATTTCTCTAGGATATATTTCTAGGAATATGATTGCTGGATCATATGATACTTCTATTTCTGGCGTTTTAAGGAAGTGCCGTCATTTTCCATAGTGGTTTCTACCATTTTACATTCTCACCAACAGTGGATGAGACTTCCAATCTCCCTACAACCTCACCAGCATTTATTGTTTTCTGAATTTTTGATCAGTACCATTTTTGCAGGGGTGAGATAGTATCTCATCATAGTTTTGATTTTCATCTCTCTAATGGCTAATGATTACAAGCATCTTTTCATGTATTTGTTGACCACCTGAATGTAATCTTTAGTGAAGTGTCTGTTCAGGTCCTTTCCCATTTTGTGATTGGGTTGCTTGTCTTCTTATTGTTAAGTTGTATATTTTAGAGATTAAACCTTTATCAGATATATTGTTGCCAAAGATTTTTTCCGAGACTATAGGTTCACTTTTTACTCTCTTGGAAAAAGTCTTTTGATGAGCATAATTATTTAATTTTTAGGAAATCCTAGTTATCTAGTTTATCTTCTGAAGTTTTCGAATTTTTACTTATGCCTGATATTCTATTTATGCCATAAATTGGGCCCCTAGCATTGTCCCTATGTTTTCTTCCCTGATCTTTATTGTTTTAATTTTTAGGTCTTTGACCCATTTTGAGTTAGTTTTTTTGTATGGTGTGCGGTATGGATCTTGTTTCATTTTTTTACAGATGGACATCCAGTTATACCAGCACCATTTCTTAAAGAGACTGTCTTTTCCCCATTTAAAGGACTTTGGCCTTTTGTCAAATATCAACTGATCATAGATGGATAGATTTGTGTCTGAGTTCACAATTCTGTCCCATTAATTTATTTGTCTGTTGTTGTACCACTATCAGGCTGCTTTGACTATCATAGCTTTATAGTAGGTTCTGAGATTGGGTAGTGTGAGGTCTCCTATTTTGTTCTTATTTTTCAGTAATGTTTTACTTATCCAGGGGCTCTTTCCTTTCCATATAAGGTTGGTGATTCATTTTTCCATCTTGTTAAAGAACATTGTTGGGATTTGGATTGGAATTGCATTGTATCTATAGATTGCTTTGGATAGTATTGACATTTTCACAATGTTAAGTCTTCCTATCCATGAGCATGTTATGTTTTTCCGTTTATGCAGGTCCGTTTTGGTCGTGTATGGGATTCGTTGAGCAGGTCCGTTTTGGTCGTGTATGGGATTCGTTGAGCTTCTTGGATGGAAATCTTCTCATCTTTCATGATGTTGAGGAAGTTTTCTTCCAGATAATCTTAAAAAATTCTCTGTGCTTTTTTTTCTTTTTTTTTTTTTTTTTGGTCTCCTCCTGTTCTGGGATTCCCATCTTACATAAGTTACTCCTTTTCATAGTATCCCACATAACTCTTAAGCTTTCTTCTTCTTCTTTTTTTTTTTTTTTGTTTCATTCTTTTTTTCTGATTGTTACTCAAACAAATTGGTGTGAAGGGATTTGTCCTCTATCTTGCTAATTCTTTCTTCCATTTTTTCAATTCTATGTCTTTCCATTGAGTTATCTATTTCTGGTAATTTATTGTTAATCCCCTGGATTTCTATTTGCCATTTTGGTATGATTTCTAATTGTCCATTTGATTTATCATTCTGTTCTTATATTGTTTTCCTGAATTCTTCTAGGGTTTTTTCTGTGTTTTCCTTGATCTCTTTGAGGACCCAATACATAAGCCTTTTGAATTCCTTTTCAGGCAGTTCCATTACCATCTCTTCCTCAGGAAGATTTTCTGCCCTTTTATTTTGGTCATTTGGTTGACCCATCTTGTCTTGTTTCTTTATATGATTTGATATTGTCTGTTGTCTCTGAGGCATTAAGGTGTTGTTTAATTTATTTATGATTTTTTTGTTTTGTTTTGATTTATCAATGCGAATAGGTCAGGTGTGCTTCAGTAGTAGCTCCTCTGGCAGCACAGGGACGTTCACTTCCTGCCCCTGGTTGGATATGGCAACAGGGGGAAGTCTTAGCCCTCGTCACTGTTCACTGTACGTGTAAGACAGGTGAGGGCATACTGGGCAGGCCCTATCCAGCAGTACGGAAATGCTCATAGTTGCTCACCATGTGGGCAGGCAACGGACAAATAGCAAGGATGGGACTGGGGTCACTGAGGCACTCCCTCCATCAGTGGGGGCAGGGTGGTCGGCTAGGGGGCACACAGGTGCTCTTCCTGGTGTGGTAGGGGTGGGGCATGAAGGCACTTTCTTCAGTGGGGGAGGGGTGGGTCTGGAGACCAGAGATCGTGCAGGCACTCTCTTCAGTGGGGGGTGGTTTGTGATGGGTGGCCAGGGGGAATGCAGGTGCTTTCTCTGGCAGGCGAGGGGTGGTGCAGGTGACTGGGGCGGGATGTGGGGGGGAGCACAAGTGAAAAATAAGAGAGAAAGAGGAAAAAAAAGAGGGGGTCTATTGCTCTGTGCTAACCACCACCCTACCTATCAGGTACCGCCACTGGAGAGTCGCCCTGTCTCTGGCTTGCTCCCTGCTCTGTATACACTGGAATTCCTGAAGCTCTCCTCCTCTTCCATGTACTTTACCTCCTTAGCTCTAGTTCATATCCTGCTCACTTTCCTTCACCACAAGTATGTTGGCACGGTTTCTTTGTCTTCTGTTGGGAATTCCTTGATGTTGTCTTCCTGTGGGCCTCACCCAGAGTCACTGCTAACTTCATCTCAAAATGGCCCTGCTGTGCCATGCTGTCTGCCAGGGTACCTCTACTCTGTATCTCTCCCCGTTCACTGCTGTCATTCAGTTTCTTTTTCCGATCGGTACTTGATCTAATTCTGTATCCTTTCATTTGAAGCTCAGGGTTCCAGGGTTGTCATCTATGTCTGTTTCACTTTGTTTCTCGGGTCTTTGCTGTAGAGGGATGGCATAGTGCATCTTGACTAGGCTGCCATCTTGAATCTCCTGTCTGTCATTATTATTTAACACTGGAAGCTGAAACTGACATATGAGGGTTAGCAGCTCAGTGATGATGAGCTGCTACTCCATCCACCAAATCCATGGAAGACATTGCTAATCTGTCATCATGTTGTGTACAGTAGAGCCAGGACTCAGCTTTGACATTTCTTAATGTGACACTCCAGGCCTCAAGATGAAACTTGTTTGCAGATGCTTCAATAGGCCTATTTATTGTTGGGTACATCAGGACCAGTCTATTGTTATAAAGTACTGCTTAGCGCTTAGAGAGCTCTGGCTCTCATTTAAGCTCTAACAAAACAGATGCGGTCTCTGTGACAGCATGGAGGTCTCAGGGTTGGCTACTGTCTACTCCCCTCATAATAATCCTCCCACCACTGCTGCCGCACCATCCTCATCTGTAAGTGATTTACTCCTCTGCCTCTCAGAGGGGTACCAGACCAATCCAGAATCCCCACCTATTTTCCCTTGAAACAAATGTGGCAAGAGGCCTCTCTGTACAGGTCATCCTCACTGTAACATGCTCTTTCCTCATTAATTGCAATTCATGAAGGAATTACAAGGAACACGGACTGCAAATCCCCTGACAACCTCACTGAAGTCATGCCCCTCAGGGGATGCACTGTTTCTCAGCTGGTGCAGCTAAATGGTAAAGGCCACAAAAGGAGCTATGTGTCTCTCCAAGCTAAAATCACATATGGAATTATTTCTCTGCAACCCTCTTAAGAAGCCTGTAGAATTGGCAGTTCTTTCCGAAGGCACCGCAGAGTAGTCCATGCGGATGTAGGGGTCTGTAAGGCATGTGTCAAGATTCCTTCAGTGGAGTGCGCTATGCACAAGAAACTTCTGTGTGTGGATTTTAAGTCAAGACTCAGCATGACATTGTGGATTGTACGAGGAAGACCTCAAGCAGCTCATTTACCACACAGAAAACAGGCACTTGGTGTTTAATAGACCTCGCTAATGAACGAGTCCCATGGCCCCTGGCTGGACCTGGCTTCCCAGCGCTCTGCTAGCCTGCCTCCCACACATCTGTAAATTCGTCAGGCTATAATGGATGGATGGCTGGTGCCGGCAGAGGCTGAGGTCTAAGCCTCTCTCTCTGGAATACATAGAGATCTCAAGTCATTAATAATTCATTCTGAAGTAATGAACAAAGCCATACCAAGTTGAGAGCAGTAATAATCAAATGACAGATCAATTTATTACTTCAGTGTGCCAAAAGATAATGGTAGTTAGTAATGAAAGGAGCAGCTTTTTTTCCCCAAAAAAGTTTCATAAGAGTTACAGCAATGTGCTTTTTAACTTCTAAAATAAAATGGATCATTACAAGGGAAATGAATTCTGTTAGGTAGCCTCAAGCCTATTTATATTCAGAGTTGCTTACCCAGAATTACGTACCTTTTTTCCGAATGCCTTCAGGCATTGGGACCTGCAAATCAGAGTAATTGTTACTCATTAATTAAATCTAAGAATCGGGAACACAACTCCAGACATTGAAAAGGGAAGTTGGGATAGTTGAGACACAGTCCCCAAAAAATCATCAATAATAATTTGAGGTTTTATGAGTAAGTAGCTGGGTTGGGAATAATTGCTTTATGTCTACACAGAAGCTCCCATCTTCTCTTAACACCTCAGTGAACATTCATTGTGCTGCTTCTGTGCCAGGCACTGTGTTCAGCACTGGTGGTACCAAGTAAAATAGCACAGTCCCTATCCTCGGGCAGTGGGAGAGACATGATCACACTGTAATACATGCAAGAGCAGGCCACCCTGCCTCTGTGAGGGGTGGGGGACTGGGGACAGGCAAGAGAGAAATGGAAGAAAGAAGGAGGAGCGTTTGAGCTGAGCTTTTCAGATTATCGGTTTGCCAAAGAAAGAAAGAAGAGTAAGAACATTCTAGGCAGAAGGAATGGCATGGACAAAATCAGAGAGTTGTGAAAGTGGAAAGAAGATGGGTAGTGAAGTATTATTGTAATAATTACTATACTTCCCATGCATTATCACATCAAATCTACACAAAAACCTAATGAAGTAGGAGTTTTATTCCCACTCTTTTTTTTTTTTTTTTAATATGAGGAATCCAAAGCCTAGACATATTGAGTTACTTGTCCAGGAACGCAGAGTTGGCAGGTGGCAGAAGAAGACTTAGTGGTGAAGTTGGAGAAAGGTGTGTTATTTTGTAAGTGTGAACTTTATATTGAAAACAGTGGAGCCCACCAAAGGTTTGTAATCATAAGAACAATTAAACAATAGAAGCATTGTTGAGAACTGCACGTGTACTGTACCATTGTGTTCACTCCCAACAGCTGAGTGACGTATAGGACTATTGTGGTTTCCAGCAGAGGAAAGATCAGATCTGAGTTTTAGGCAGTAACTCATAGGGTGGGCAGGATTAAGCTGAACCCCAAGATTTTAGAGTCAGGGAGCCCAGGAAGGAAGCTCTTGGTTTAGTCAGGTGTAGCGTTGAGAAGCCTGATGGTGAAAACTGATCATCATGCAAACCGTATATTTTTGTATTGGTCTACAATTTAAAAGTGCTTTTATACATAAATAGCTTGTTGATTCATTTGCACAAGGGACTTTTGTGACAAGAGAGGTAAGTATACTGACCTAGCCTATGTGGGAGGGGGAGTAGAAGGGCATGGAATTCACTTCCCTCACACAGGAGTTGATATTGACAGCAGTGATGTTAAAAGCAGCTTGTAAATATGCATAACGGCTGACTGACTGAGGCACAGAACCAAAGGCTCTCCTCCTTGCCATATAGAACTTGACCATCTGCATTAACACTGTCAGACTGGAAACGTGATGCAGTTCTGGGCAGAATGAAGAACTCTAAGTAAAATGAGGAGACTCAGATAGAACTAAAAAAGCATTTTAAAAATATCCTTATGTGGACATGAAACAGGCCCAGAGATTGGTGATAACATTTTCTTGCTGCAGGTGTTCCTTAGCAGTCAGAAGCAAATTCTCTTCCTAACTGGGCTGGAACACAGTTAAAGTTGCATAAACCTAACCACACCCTGCCCCTTCAAGAAGAGGAAGTTTTTAATCAAGTTAAACTCTCAGCCCCAGAAGAGTAAAGAAAAGTACACCTTTGTTGATACAATTGGTTGATGCAGCATTTCAATAAAGTATTTCAGCATCTAACCCAGTAGAACCTCTTTTCCTCCTACAAAATAGACGTATGCAAGAAAACAGTGCAGGCATTTATAGAATTCTGTGAAAAAATACCCAGTATAAATAGCCCTAAATGCAAGGGAGGTAGGTCTGTGCAAACTGCCCTTCTCTGCCTGATTTCTCTGTAGTTTCAGGTTAGTAATGAATAGCTTCCTTCTTCTAACAGGTGATTTGGAGAAATTTCTTAATAATACTGAATGGCCTTAACTTACAGCTTTTCTTGTTGCCTATAGATAATTGGTATATTTTTATATGCAGGCCAGCAGATGAACAATTGAGCTTTATAGCTAGGTCACTTTGGCCTGGACTTAGGGTTCAGATTCATGTTTTGACTAGTTGTTTATCCAAAAATATACATACGTATTTAGGAAATTACTCAGACCCAGCTACTGCTGACACTGGTGTTCCTTAGACTTAAAGTGTAAGTGACAGTATAAACACAGCCATCTACGTGGATACAGTAGTGCATTTTTATTTCTGTTTATACCACATGGTTCTTGTAATGTGAGCCACATGTTTAATGTGACAGGGCTTTAATACTTAGAGCCTAAAGTGCTGAATTTCCTGACTTGGTTTTAAATATTCAGATCTGCCCATTTTAAAAATTAAGTCTGTTTCGTGCCTATGTTTACAAATGTATTAAAGCTGTCAAGAGTTGTTATATTTGCATTAGAGAAAATGCTAATGATTACAGTGGTTTAAAAGCAACCAAGTACAGAAGTTATACCTAAGAGGGATTAGCAGTTACCTGTACTTGCAGAACAGAGATTTGCATATGCAAAGGTACATACTCTGGAAGGCAGTTGCTTTGGTTCAAAGATTCGTTGTTTCAGGCAAAATGGAAATTATAAAGATGGCCATATCTTGAAGCAACAAAATCACCCGAACACTGAAGGTTTCAGAAACTTTGGTAGACAAATATACGAGTAGAAAAGTCTCTCTATTGACTTCAGGGTGTCCTGAAATGGTCCAGGAAGCCCTGGTGGTGCAGTGGTTAAGAGCTATGGCTGCTAACCAAAAGGTCAGCAGTTTGAATCCACTAGCTACTCCTTAGAAACTCTACAGAGCAATTCTACTCTGTCCTGTAGCATTGCTATGAGTTGGAAATCAACTTGACGGCAGTGGGTTTTGGGTAAGATGGTTCAGGTGCTGGCTCCTTCCAGATGAATCTGGAGGCAGGAAGAGTGTAGGGAAGTCAGCTATCTGTTATTACACTATTTCCTTCATTTGTGTGCTTTCTTTTCCTTCTTCCCAGTGTTGCTAATAACCATAAGCAGAATTTGATGACGGTGGCAAACCTTGGCGTGGTATTTGGACCCACCCTGCTGCGGCCTCAGGAAGAAACAGTGGCAGCCATCATGGATATAAAATTCCAGAACATTGTCATTGAGATCCTAATAGAAAATCATGAAAAGGTAATACATAATTGTTTACTCTCAGAGACGAATTTTCTTTGGAGGAAGCTGCATTGGAATTGGCATTCAGGGTTGACTCAAGTTTGCATCACTAGTAGCTCTTAAACTGTTATGATGATGAAGTTGCTGCTGGTGGTAAAATGGTGATGACAGTCATCATGGTGGTAGCCATGGGGTCATATATGAAGCACTTTATATATGTCGTTACTTTATCCTCACAACAATCCAGTGAAAGAGGTTTATTATGAACCTCATTTTGAAAATGTCCTTCATCTATTTTTCTACTTGGTTTTGTGAATCTATGAGAGCTTTTTATATTAGGAATATTAAACTTGGAGTATTTGTGTTACAAATATCTTTTCCTAATCTATAGTTTTCCTTTGATTTTATAAATTTTATAAATGATATTTTTTCATACACTTATTTGTGTTTAATTTGTATAGATGGCCATATGGATGGGCTGTCTTTTCCTTTAGGACATTGTGGTTTCTGGACTTGCTTAAGAAAGTCTCTCCCACCCCCATGTTATATGAAACATGTCAACACAGAGTGCCCCAGTAAAACTGGGGCTAGAGTCACACATCTGTCCCATCTCATTGCTTCTAGTAGCAAACTCCTGTGAGCTTCTCAGAACCAGCAGGATTCCCTAGAGCACCATTTGACAGCCAAAGCTCGGGGACGACAAAAAAAAAAAAAAAAAAAAAAAAGCAGCTCCTCTTAAATAATGGCCTATAATGGGGAATTAATCGTACTAGAGAACCTGCAAAATAAGTCTAGAATCTGACTTCTCACCACTTTGGCTGATAACTCCCTAATGTAAGCCACCATTATCTTCTGTCTGAATTTTTGCAGGAGCCTCTTACTTTGTTTCCCTGCTTCCACCCTTGGCCTGTTTATTCTAATATCAGCCACCAGAGTGAGACTTAAAAATATTAAGTCAGATCATATCGTTCGTCTGCTAATACCCACCCGTTTCACTCAGAGTTCTTACAAGAGCCTGTAAGATCCTACAGTCTCTACTCCCCCCACTGTCACTTACCTGATTTCATCTCCCCTTGTGTCCTTCCTGCAGCCACGTTGACTGCCTTGCTCATCCTTTGATGCAGCAGGCATACTCCCACCTCAAAGCCTTTGCAGTTGCTCTTACCAATGCCTGGAACACTATTCCTCCATAAACCCACATGGTGTGTTTCCTTGCCTCCTTCAAGCCTTCTAAGTGAGGCCTACCTAGATCATTCTATTTAAAATTGCAAACTGTTCCCACCTCCAGCCCTCCCCCTCCCCCTCCGCTTTACCCTGCTCCATCTCTCTCCATAGCATTTAACACTTTCTAACTTACTATATTTACTTATTTTTTAAGTCTATTGCCTTTCTGCCCTCCACTAGAATGTTTACTTCATAAAAGCATAGCCTTTTGTGTATCTTGTTCAGTGCTTTGTCTCTAGTGCTTCAGAAGGCACTGAAATATGTATTGGATGAATGAATTGGCCCTTGAGGTAGCTAGCTTCCAAAATGGCTCCTACTGATCCTCACCTCCTGTGATTCACTCTCTCGTCCCCTCCCACACTGGATAGGACTGGCCAAGGTGATCAGTAGGACTCCCTAGGTGGTGCAACTGGTTAAATGCTCTGCTACTAACTGTAAGGTTGGTAATTCGAATCCACCCAGGGTCACCTTGGAAAAGATAGGCCTGGTGATCTGCTTCTAAGCGATTGCAGCCATTGAAAATCTGATGAAAAACAATTCTGATCTGAAGCACATGGCGTAGCCATGAGTCAGGATCGACTTGATGGCAATTGGTTTAGCATTTTTTGGTTATATAATCAATAGGATGTTGTAGAAGGAAAAGTATGTGACTTCTGAGACTAGTTGTAAAAGATATTGCAGCATTTGCCTTGGTTTATGGAATTGCTTACTCTGGGCAAAGCAAGCCACCGTGTTGTGAGGACAGTCACACAGCCCAGTGGGGAGGAACAGAGGCCTCCTGCCAACAACCAAATGAACTTGTTAGCTATTAAACGAGTCCCCTTGGAAGTAAATCCTCCAGCTTTATTCAAGCCCTCAGATGACTGCAGCCCCAGCCAACATCTTGTCTGTAACCTCATGAGAGACCCTGAGCTAGAACTACCCAGCTTAGCCACTCTGGCTTCCTGACCCACCAAAACTGGGCTAGATTATAAATATTTGCTATTTTAAGCTAAAAGATTTTGGAGTAATTTGTTCTAGAGCATTATATAACTACTAAAGAGCCTCTGAATATAAGCTCTCAAAAGGTAATAGGGATATCTGCAAAGTTGCTTAAGCAACATAGTCTTCCTCTTACATGGTTAATAAGAGATATAGAAATCAAATTATATATTTGAGGAAACTACCTCCCCTCTTCCACAATCAACACCCATGGAAGCAGCAGTCAAGAAATCAAATGATATATTGCACTGGGCAAATCTGCTGCAAAAGACCTCTTTAAAATGCTGAAAAGCAAAGACGTCACTTTGAGGACTAAGATGCACCTGACCGAAGTCATAGTATTTTCTTTCGCCTCGTATGCAAAAGCTGGACGATGAATAAGGAAGGCCGAATAAGAATTGATGCCTTTGAATTATAGTGTTGGCAAAGAATACTGAATATACCATGGACTACCGGAAGAACAAACAAATCTGTCTTGCAAGAAGTACAGCCAGAATGCTCCTTAGAAGCAAGGATGGTGAGACTTTGTATCATGTACTTTGGACATGTTATCGGGAGGGATCGGTCCTTGGAGAAGGACATCATGCTTGGTAAAGTAGAGGGTCAGTGAAAAAGAGGAAGACTCTCAACAAGATAGATTAATACAGTGGCGCAACAGTGGGCTCAAACATAGTAACGATTATGAGAGTGGTGCAGGACTGGGCAGTGTGTTGTTCTGTTGTACATAGCGTTGCTGAGTCAGATGCGACTCTATGGCACCTAACAACAACAACTTTCCCTCTTTCCTCAACCTTGGAACCCCGTCTACTCACCTCCCTCAAATCAGGTGTAGGAACAGTTTATGTTATATACGATAAATATGAACGTGTGAAAAGGGAATCGAATAGAATAACAGTTAATAACATGGATTCAAATCCAGGCTCTATCACTTACTAGCTGTGTGACCATGAACAGATTACTTAACCTCTCTATGCTCATAAAAGTACTTTTCATACAGTCTAACTGCTGTAACAAACAACCCCAAAATATCAGTGACTCAGGACAACAGAAGTTTGTTTTTTGCTCACATAACAGTTCAGTGTGGGTATTTTGAGGGAGGCCTTCCATGTGGTGATTCAGCATTCCAGGCCCCTTCCATCTTGTAGCTCTGCCTTCCACTCTGCAGATAGGTGAAGTGAGAGAGCATGGAGGATGGAGTAAGAATTCATGTGCCAAACCTGGAAGATGCTTCCTTTTATTTTCCCTCACATTCCATTGGTCAGACCTCAGTCCCATGGCCACAGTCCCATGGCCACACGTAACTGCAGGGGAGGCTGGGAAAAGCAGCCTAACTGTGTGTCCAGAGGAAAGGGGAGCCAGTGTGATGACCACTAGCCAGTCTGCTGCATTCCTTCAGTCGGTTTGCTGTGAGAATTAAAAGAGGTAGTTTATATAAAGGACTTAGCCAAGGATCTGGAATGTAGCAAGGTTCAATAAATGTTAACCATTATTTTTATCAATCTCAACAGAATTCTCTGGAAATAGATCTCAAATCCAAGTCCCTCTCCAAATGTCACATCTGCCGCCCAACAGTACTTTTTAAATAACTTAATCTTTTCTTAAAATAGTTTTAAATGTTGAGACAGATCTCTAAGTAAGCAGTTTGATTATGTGTCTGTCCCTAAAGGGTATATTTGAGCTTTTAGTAGGCAGTGTGTAATGACTTGAACTGTAATTATTTTAGGTGTCCTTGGACATTCAAAGCCAGAAAACATATTCCAAAGTAGCATGGCAGAAAGAAAGATCTAATGCTACTAGTAACAATATTGAAACTCTTGTAAGCAAGCAGCCATCTCTGCTTTAGACACAAAGTATAGAAACAGAAATGAAATATGAAATGCTTGACCAGGCTTATGAATATATGGGTAAGAGACTGGTGAAAATACTCATCTGGCTTGGGGGATTATAAATTATGTTACTCGCTGATATTTATTTGGCAATGTGCATATAAAAAGGGTATTATGATGCTTCATTATATGTTCTTCTCCATTAATCTATGCCAGAGAGTAAGATGAATCACAAGTAAGATTTATGTTCCTGGGGGAGCTGGTGAAGGCATGCGTGTGAAAGCTTTCCAGGCAAAAGGCCACACCAACGTGTGTGTCTTCAGCCCCAAGGGAGTTTTTAATCTGATGTCCTTGATGGCCCACAGTTATAGGCAAGACCTGTATATGTACATTATTTTGGGAGAAAGCCCTTAATATTCATCAGGTTTACCTTTCTGGTAAAAAATTTAGAATAAATTTTTAAAATGTAGCTTCAGGCATGTCTTGGCATGGAGAGCAAATGCCACCTCAGCCTTGTCAGGAAGTCTGTGGTTTTCACCTCCCAGGCTTTCCAAGCACCCACGACCATGCTGTGGCCCCTGGTGTTCTAGAGACAACCCTTTGACTGTTCATATCTGCCAATAGAAATTGCCTTTAGTCATCAAATCTAGAGCATTAGTGTGTTCTCAGAAACTTGTCAGAGACTTGATCTTTAAAATTCATGATATTAACATCTCAGTTAACAGTATTTAATGAGCATTCCGTTAGATTTTGTGTAATTTTCTTGAAATACACAAATGTCCAGGAATGACTTCTTTTCTGTCTAATCTTGAGTATCAGAGTTGGAGAAAATCCTGAAATCCCTTTTGAAGAAATGCTTTCCAGCAACACCTTAGCCACCTGCCCACCAGTAAGAAGCATATGATGGCATATGACACTGTGCTTGAAACAACCCCTAACACAGGACTTAAATATACATCCCCCAAGTTCCTGGTATAACATGCTCCCATGTTGTGAAGAACATTTTAAGGTGTTTATACTTTGTGCCATTGGACAAGGATTGGGAGGGATTCAGAAAGAAATAGAACACAGTACTGAAAGAGGGTGCAGAAACTCAAGTGTCTAGCTAATAGATCTGCTCCATAGATGGACAGACAGAGAAAATTGAACTATAAGATGTCTGTTTCAGTTAACTATTGCTGCATAGCAAACCATCTTCAAACCTAGTGACTTGAAACAACAGTGATTTTATTTCTCACAGTTCTGTGGGTCATAAATTTGGGGAGGGCTCATGTGTATCCCACATAGTGTCAGCTGGGATGGTTCTACTGGGGCTGGAGGACCTTGGTACTAGCTGCTGGCTGGGACACCTTTGTTCTCCTCCATGAGACCTTTCTCTCGCTATCTCCATGTAGTTTCTCATCACTCAGTAGTCTAGCCCTGACTTCCAGAAAGCAAAACCAGAAGGCCTCTTAAGGCGTAGGCCTAGAACAGATAAAGCATTACTTCCACCACATTCTGTTGGCCAAAGCAAATCACAAGTCCAACCAGATTCAAAAGGAGGGGAAATAGACTCGACCTCTGATTCGAGGAGCAGTATGTACAGTGGTGGAGGAATTATTGGCAGCCATCTCTGCAGACGATCTGCCATGATTCCTCACGCTCCCATCGCTGGCAGGTTTGCACTTAGTCCCCTTGGTGGAAGGCTTTGCTTTCTTATTAGTGGCTTATGCTGAACACAGGCCACTCCTTGATAAGTACTTTTTATGCAAAGCGCTCTTCTGTGTGTCAGCATTGCTGTATTTACACAGTGAGGGGGCATAAAACATTTGATGGTAGTGGTAAGTCCAGTCCTCAGATACCCTTTGTAAGCCTCAGTATGGAGAACTAACTCATAAATGTCTAAAACTGGAAAAACATCTTTGTCTTTAAAATTGACATTTAAAAGAAGAGCCAGAAAATTCAGTTTCTTTTACTTGATAAAATACATTTTTTTCAAGAGAAGGAAAAAGGCCTGTGAGTTCTGACTAAAGCATATGGTCTCTTTCTCTTTTTCTTTCTCTGTCTCTCTGTCTCTGTTTCTCTCTCTTCAGTAAGCATTAACCTAGACATTCTGTGGAAATGAAGATGAATGCCTTTTTGTAGTCACTGGCACATCTGCACACCCTTGAACAGTGCCTGTGGGTGTAGAAACATCCCCTGCTGAGCCTCTCTTTTCACAGAGAACCCACATGTATCTCCTTCATGGGAGACTTAGTGACATGCTTCACACAGAACTTGAATTTGGTCAAATTAAGCTTACTAACCATATACTTACCATGTTACAATGGTCCAGAAACTCTTCTCTCCCTTCTCAGATAGCGCCAGGGACAAGAGCTATGCTTGCCACAGTTCTAGGAAGTAGATATCCCAGAGTAAGAGGAGTCACAGAGGAAAAAGCCAGAAGATAAGGTGTTATGATTGGATATTCATGGTAATTTTTCCTCTCCACATTAGTAATACAACACTGACTTATTTATTCAGTTGGAGATAATGGATCTTTTGGAAGTACATAGTCCAGAAATAATAATAATGATAATGATAGCAATAGCTAACTTTTACTTGCAGCTTACCATCTGTAAGATAGTGTGCTAAGCACTTTGTATTGATCATCTCATATGATTTTCACAGCAACCCTGTAAGGTCATCATTTTTAGCTGTTTTACAAAATATGAATCTGAAGTGCAGAGAGTTTAAAGACAGCCTGTTAGGAGAGGAACTAGGGTTTGAATCTAGGACTGCTTTCCGAACTCAAACTATTAAAATTACTTTAGTTAATCTTTATTCTACATAATGAATATTTATTGGACATCTACTATTGGTTGAAGAAAAATAAGATTTTTTTTAAGGCACTCATATTTTAAGAGGGTATAAAACCAAAAACACCAAACCCATTGCCATCGAGTTGATTCCAACTCACAGCAACTCTATAGGACAAAGTTTAAAGCTGCCCCTTAGGGTTTCCAAGGAGTGGCTGGTGGATTCGAACTGCCCACCTTTTGGTTAGCAGCTGCGCTCTTAACTATTGTGCCACCAGGGCTCCTTAAGAGAGTATAATTAACCATAATACAGTGAGCTAAGTATCATTCAGTAAGATGGATAAAGTGTTATGGGAACACTCAGGAGAAAGAATTTAATTCCATCGGCATTGGGCTCTGACACGTGAATAGAAGTTTTCTAGGTAGAGGAAGAGTGGAGACAGGAGGGATAGCCTTCCAGAGAAACAGCATTAATCAAGTCATGTGTATTAAAATTACATGGTTGTGGAAGGACTGTGGGTTTTGCTAGCAAGTGGTGGGAGATGCTGCCAGATAGTTGGATTTCGCCCAGTTGTTAAGGGATCTTGAAAGCTATGAAAAAGGGTTGGAATTTACTCCTGAGAACTGGGAGCTCTCAGAGGTTTCCAGGTAGAGGGGTGAATGATTATATCAGCACTTTAGAAAGACAACCCTGGAAGCTGAACCAAATTACACTCTGATTATTATACCAAAATCTTTTTTTAAATAAATAACAAAACTATAGAGTTGACCATAAACTTGTGGTTGTATATTAAAAAGTCTTACTCAGAGAGTGTATACCTCTGACTTCCAGCTTTGCTTATGATAGGGTAGAGTATGGTCCTCATGGTCTTTATTTGGTTCTTCTTGCTAGACTTCTAAGAGGAAATACTAGCTCATAACTTCATCAGTGACTCTTTTGGAGCTGAGTAGTCAGCCTCCTCTAGAAGCAACAAGAAATGTGAAGTTTTAAGCAGCTAGTATCCTGTACCCTAGACTCTACTTGGATTACATAAGGACTGAAAAATAATAGACTTGGGAGTCTGGCTGTTTTTACCTGTAGTCAGCTCTCAGAGTTGAATGTTCAAAGGGCAAAGATTTTGGTTCTTACTGTGCTTGTTTTAAGGTCTACTATAACCAAATAGTTATTTAAAAAGACCATTTCTGTATGGAAAGAATGTTTCCCCAAACTCACGGCTTATCACACTGAGCTAGGTATCCTATTCTGAGCCTTAAAACATCAAGTAGACAAATACTTCAGGGTATAGCAGAAGTTACCAATATTTATACATTTCTAGTTAAGATTTTAAACCAAAACAAAATATTGAATGCTGTCGTTGTCCAAGATACCTCAAAGCTCAGAAACCCTGCTGTTTCTTACAAGGTTTTTCTTTTATTCATTTCTTTAAAGGTTAACTTGCCAGTGACTTTGAGAAATTTAAACATCTGGGAAGAACAACCATATAAAAAAAAAATACGGCATTTTTTCATAGTTTGGATGTGACATTTCAGGCTAATAACATGTATGTGTGTGAGAGAGAGAGAGAGCTACCTTACTGTTAAATTCCAACATATAATAGGATTGGACCTGCTTGTTCTGTAACAATTCCTGACATTTCTGTTGACTGTGGCACTCAAAAGCATTCCTGCACATGAATCAGGATGTGTGTTTGGACATGTGTGCCTGTGCACCATATGCTTTGTCAGCATTGCCTGTTCTAATACCTATTGATGTTTTATAAAACATTTCCCAGTCCCTCAGTTTTCTTTAGAGGAGGTAAAGGTTGATACTTCAGCTGTCGATCCCCAAAATCAGTGCCCCTTTTTAACATAATTGCACTGCAGTAGCTATGTCAAAGAGAGGAAGTTAACAACCATGGATGATCTGTTTAACACCTAGTATAAATACCAATATTCCGCTGTTATTCATAAGGTTTTCACTGGCCAGTTTTTTCAGAAGTAGACTGCCGGGTCCTTTTTCCTAATCTGTCTTAGTCTGCAAGCTCCACTGAAACCTGTCCACCATGGGTGATCCTTCTGGTATTTGAAATACTGGTGGCATATCTTCTAGCATCACAGCAACATGCAAGCCTCCTCAGTATGACAAACTGACAGACATGTGGGGAAAGCAACAGTGTCACTTTGGAGACTAAGGTGTACCTGATCCAAGCCAGGGTATTTTCGGTCGCCTCATATGCATGCGAAAGCCGGACAATGAATAAGGAAGACAGAAGAACTGATGCCTTGGAATTATGGTGTTGGCGAAGAATATTGAATATATCATTGACTGCCAGAAGAACGAACAAATCTGTCTTTAAAGAAGTACAGCCAGAATGCTCCTTAGAAGTGAGGATGACGAGACTTCATCTCACATACTTTGGACATGTTACCAGGAGGGACCAGTCCCTGGAGAAGGACATCATGCTTGGCAAAGTAGAGGGTCAGCAAAAAAGAAGAAGACCCTTCATGAGATGAATTGACACAGTGGCTGCAACAATGGGCTCAAGCATAGCAAGGATTGCGCGGGACCAGGCAGTGTTTCATTCTCTTGTACTTAGGGTCACTGTAAGCCAGAAACAACTTGACGGCACCTAACAGCAACATAAGCACGAAGTCGTAAGCAACCTTGTAGGCCCGATAAAATGCAAGCACCTTTCAGTGCTTGATTTGAGCTGATTTGGGCCAACCAAACTGCCTCCATGTGCTTCTACCAAAGTGTTGATGGCATAGAAATTTATCGCACCAGTGTTGGGATTTGTGCACAAATGTACGTCAATTAAGAAAATGCAGTTGATTTGAACAGTTTCTGGCAACTAACTGGTGTTTAACAAGTTACATTTCATTTCCTTGATGTTTCAAGCAGCTGTTGATATGCAAAATTAATAAAAATAAATAATAATGATAATAACTACAACAACACTAAGATGTGCCTGGGTGCTTTTACTACTCTGGGTAGTCCCTGGTCCTGTTGCCTGCTCGGGAAGCTAATCTGGTATGTTATGGTCTGGCTTTTCTCATTTGCTCATTGATTTTTTATTTCTTAATTTTATGTTGCTTTTTCTCTCATCAGTTCCTGAGTGTATGGTTCTCTCCTTGTTTAGAAGCAAGCTAGCTTTACTTACAGGTTAGGCTGGAATTCTTCTGACACAGGGTTTGGTTTGGTTTGGTTTTTAGTGGCAAGTGCTGTGTCAGATACTCTTCATTAATGTGATAAGGTTGTGGGTCTGAACATGTGTATCCCCCCGATAAACCCCTGATAAACTGATCGTTATTTTAATTGTGAAACTCCTTTCATGTTGCCCAAATGAGGGTGAAGATGGTTGTTGTGTTTCAGTCTGTTCTTCTTCATCAGCAAAGACAACTGGAAATAAAATCTTTCTGGAGATATGGAAAATTATAGCATCCTGTGGATTGCCTGAACCATCTATGTATACCCTCAGTTACTAAATGGGATTGCTTTGAGGGATTTTTAATAAAACTCCCCAAACTGCTTTCCAAATTGCCAATCCCTCTGCCAAAATGCTGATATCAACAGGACATCAGACTTCCAAATGTCCTTAAAAAACCTCTCTGTAGCTACAGGCTCTGGATTTGGCCTCTTAACTGTTACACTAAACAAGCCCTGCCGAAACTTGCCTGGTTTTCCAATGGGAAAGCACTGAGTTAGTGCCCAGAGCAGTCCTCTACTCCATGGTTTGACGTGAGAATGAGTCTACAGTGTGTGAGCCATGGGCATTCGTTCTAGTGCTCCTCTTTCAAAGCAGATGCTTTTCAGATTAAACAAGCTAACCCCTTAATATTTGGGACCCTGATGCTTGCATTTGTGTCTCAAGAAAATAGTCAATCTCCTCTAGCATAGAAGCCTTTCTGTTTTGCGTTGTAATCCCTGGGTCTCTGTCACTGATTTATTTTCTCAGAGCTACTTGCAGTTATAGGCCAGGAACTCTTCATCATGACCTAATTTTCTTCCCATAAAAGTCACAGCACATAATAAAGAATAAACCACACACATTACAGGGAGACTCCTAACCCTTTTAAATTGTAGGAGTATGTGAGAGATGGAATTGGAGAAGGTATAAAAATGTGTATGTGGCATGGCTAAGAACAAATTCCATGTCAATGCTCTACAGTGTCAAGATGGGCTGGTGAAATTTGAATTTTATTGACAACGCAAGGGAAAAAGAACAGCACATTCTAGCATTGCTGGAAGCAGTTAGGATCAGTGTTTCGCAAAGAGCAGTAATTAAATTTACACTTATAAATTAAATCCTTATGTCCCGACTACAAATAATTCATTGTTGAGTCTCTGGTTATTTCCTTTCTTGTACTTTGTAATTCTGCTTTTTTATTGAATACTGAGTGCCAAACCGTGTGTTAGGTGCCTTGTGTACATTATCTTCGGTCCTCAGCACAGCCCTAGGAGTTTTTCACAGATGAGATGTCTGAAGGTCAGAGAATTATATAATTCTTACTCCAGGTCATAGATCTAGTGAATGACTGAACCAGATCCATCAGACTCCAAAACTTATGATCTCTTCATTTTGCCCTCTGACTCTCAAATTAATAATACGTATGAAGACCACACCACCACCCATCTGTCAGTTTGTCATACTGTAGTGGCTTGCGTGTTGCTCTGATATTGGAAGCCCTGCCACCAGTATTTCAAATACCAGCAGGGCCACTCTTGGTGGACATGTTTCAGTAGAGTGTCCAGTCTGAGACAGACTAGGAAGAAAGGCCTGGTGATCTACGTCCAAAAATTAGCCAAAGAACACTGTGAATCACAACAGTATTGTCCGATATAGCGCTGGGAGATGAGCCCCCTTGATTAGAAGGCCATTCAAAATACACAGTGGCCATAACAATAGACTTGAGCATACCAATAATCAGGAAGATGGCACAGGACCGGGCAACATTTCGTTCTGTTGTACATGGGGTCAGCATAAGTCAGAGCCAACTCCGTGGCAATTAACAACAACATACAGATCACCAATGGTGAAGACCCAGACAGTCAGACTGTGTAGGTCCCAGTTCAGATGAACTTCTGATCTGTTTGGCCTCGGACAAGTCAGTTAATCCCAGTGAGTCTCAGTTTCCTCATATACAAAATGGGAAGAATAGCAGCACCTCTCTAATGAGGTTATTGTCAGTTTAAAAAAAAATGAGATAACCTGTATAAATGCAGTGAAACCTGTGAGAGCTGGAACTCGATGAAACTACCTTGTTTTTCTGAGTCTTGCAAGTTTTCCACCTTTGACAGGGTGCAGTCTTACCACTTTTCTATCGCTCGTTTTAGTGGAAAATATTTGAGTTTTCCTTCTCTGAAAGGTTTCCGCCTTACAAACCTTCTGGCTTTTGCAGGTTTTGCTGTAACCTAGCACAGTAGTCACTCAACAAGGTTTGGTTATTTTTATTCTTGTTTATGCCCCCCAAACCTCCTGCCTGTTCTATACCAGGTACTGTGCTAAGCATTTTATGTGCATTATCTTTTCAGTAGCTCTGCATGGCAGGTATCAGACCCCCATTTGCAGAAGAGAAACAGACTCAGAGGAGTTAAGGAACTTGCCTGAGATCACAGAGCTAGTAGTTGGCAAAGTCAGGATTTGAACCCAAGTCTGTCTAGCTCCAAAGCCTGTTTGCTCTCTACCCACATAACAACGTTAAATCCTCTTCCTGTATTTTGATGGGGATGATGGCAATGATGTCGATGATGGTGATGGTGAGGTCAGTGTAATGTAGGTTGCCCACTGAGTAAATGCCAGAACCAGCAGTCAGCCAGGTCTGACTGCAGAGGCCAAGCTCCTGACTACTGTGCACCATGGCTTAGGGGAAACAGTAGCTTGGTATTTATGGCTGGCACAGTGGTTAAGAGCTCAGCTGCTAACCAAAAGGTCAGCAGTTCGAATCCAACAGTTGCTCCTTGGAAACCTTATGGGGTCGTTCTACTCTGTTCTGTAGAATCACTATGAGTCAGAATTGACTCAATGGCAATGGGTTTGGTTTAACAGGAATTCCACTTATAGGAAGCTTGAAATTGGGGGTACCTGGAAGGGGTATCTGGAGTTATATTTTTATTGTATGACTTTTTCCCCAGTAGTTTCAGAAGGCTTATGACCTTCTTGACTTTTATCTCCAAGGCATTCCTGACTAAGTCAGAATTCATTTGTAAGTTTGGACAGTATTAATGGGGCACTGGGGGCACAGAATAAATTCCCCGCCCCCCGCCTTGTATGTTAATTTGGGAAGTCTTTGAAATGAGTAGATTGTTCCAGCCACATGGTAAAGCTCCATAAATCCATTGCTCATAGATTATATGCACTCATGATTCCATCATTGAGCAGGGCCATTTGTACAGTAATTCTTCTCAGTAGACTGAAGAAAACTTCGTTTGAGTCTCTTGAAATCATCTTTTCCAAACTAAATAGGATTGGAATAACCTACAAAATTGGGAATAATTCAGATTTTCATCAGAATTTCAACTTGAACTTTTATCACAGATGCAGACTCTTGGCCTAGGTAGAAGAAGGCTCGACAATAAGCAGCCTTTAAACACTTGCAGGCATCCCAAACAGTTAAGCACTCTACTACTAACCAAAAGGTTGGTGGTTCGAATCCACATAGAGGCACCTTGGAAGAAAGGCCTGGTAATCTGCTTTGGAAAAGGTCATAGCCTTGAAAACCCTCTGGAACAGTTCTGCTGTGACATGCACAGGGTTGCCGTTAGTCAGAATCGACTCAACAGCAACTGGTTTGGGGTTGTTTTGTTTTGAGTTTTTTCTGGTGTTTGTATTTTTGTGTGTTTTGTTTAAACAACTTGCATGTGTTCAAGTTTCAGTTATCAATTAAATGAACAAAAGTAATTTAGGGAATGATTTCCCAGACTTCTTAATGAAACTTTGTCATCTACTCTTACTAGTCTAATTCACAAAGGTGCCTCACACCTTGAAAAAAGTGTGTAGTGATAACGAGGATATTGCCACCTTTGGCACTTTACATTTTGCAGTGTGATCACTTGCATGTTACTGCATTTGAGCCTGAGAATAGCCCTATCAGAGCTCTTCTTAAGCCTGGGCCTGGCTTACAATAAAAGCCAGAGAACTGCCTTTCGGGGCTGTAGTTCTTGCCTATAGTGAAAATCACTGTCTTCTAGAGCTGATTCATGTCATCACTGTTGTCTACCGTCATGTCATCCCGTGACTCATGGCGACTCTGAGTTACAGAGTAGAACTGCTCCACAGGGTTTTCTTGGCTGTAATCTTTACGAAGCAGATCACCAGGTCTTTCTTCCTTGGAGCCACTGGGTGGATTTAAGCTGCCAACTTTTAGGTTAGCAGCTGATCACAAACGGCTTGTGCTCCTTCAGAGCTAATTCTAGTGAGCTGGAATAACGTTTCTCTTAGAGAAAACGGTCAGTGAGCAGAATGAAATTCTCCCTCATCTGTGCTTCCACATTTCTTCCCACTCTGCTGTGTATAAACATTGTTTTGGAAGGAATTTTTCATGCATCTGTCTAAGTCCATGGTCCTTCCTCACAGTTTATTCCCTTTGTTTCTCTAGCATTTACTACAATTCTTAGGAAGGAGTAAATGTCATATTTTTGTTGACAGTTGAAATTAAAATATATATTCATTTTCTCCACTCCCACTACAGCTGGGAGAGGATCTCATTCTCTGTAACTCATTAAAGAAAAGAGAAACAAAATTTGGAGGCCAGACGTGAGGGGTGGGGTGAGGTAGCATGAGAATCAGGCCTATCACTAACTCTGAATTCCTTTTCCAAGCTGAGGATTGCTGAAGGTGCTATACTTGAGGCCAGAGGCAAAAGGGTGTGAATGGACACCATTATTTGTTGAAATCCATTCTTGTGGGTTTGGGACACTGGTTTCTGTAGAGAGAATTGGCTGGGGAAGATGAGCGGAATGACAGCTCAGGTGGTGGCGAGTGTGGTTGTTAGAAACTTCTGCCCTTGGGGCTCCAGTCCCGGCCCCACTCCTGGCTAGCTAAGTGTGAGGTCAGGAAGCCTCTCATCATGAAATGGTCACCATACTTATGAAATGGTCACCATACTTATTATGTAAAGTTGACCTACAGCATAGAGATAAGTCCTGTAAAGCACCTAGTATAGTGCTTGGCAGGTGCAAACACTTATATATGGGAACCATTTTGAAATGGTGATGATGATGGTGCCTGGTTAGGTTGTCATCTAGGAGCACCTGTGACTCAGCATTGTTTGGGGAACCAAGTAAGGATAAAGGAGAAAGCTTCTTAGAGGCTGCCAAACTGGAGACCATCAACAACCACAGGCTTTCTCTTTTCTTCCTCTTACAGAGACTCCAAAAGAGACTAGAGATGTGTGGCACTGGTAAACTTATTTTTTAGGGGTTCCAACCCAGTTTTTTGTTGTTGTTGTTTTTGCCTTAAGTCTTCTTCTCTCCTTTATCCCCTTGCCCCAACTGGATTCAAGTATGTAGTGATTCAGTTTATTTTTTTGAAAAATTTCAGTCCCCTAGGGAAAATATGATAACGCTGTTTTCAAACAGCTGTGTTTGGGAGCGAGACTGACTTAACCAGCTGCCTGGCATCATTGGAGCCCAAGGACCTGCCAACTCATGGACAGCAGCTGTTTTGGCTGAAATTCTTATAATTCTTACAAGTTTGCTTTATTTGTATCAGCTTTTGAGTTTTGCTTTCAAATCACACATAATGGAGAGAGGCCCATGAGACAGACTCTGGTGTGTCTAGGGCCATGCAAAGGTGAAGGTATCAGGGTGGCACCACCACCCTCCTGTTACTCATCCTGTTTTCTTTCCCTCCTCGGAAAGAGAATATCTACAAGGGGGCTAGCTCCAAAGAGTAAGAGATGGCTAATGACTGGATCAATACATTTCGATATCTTAATCTGTTATTGTTGTTGAATGCTGTTGAGTCAGTTCCAACTCCTGACAACTCTCCATGTGTTATAGAATACAACTGCTCGATAGGGTTTTCTCGGCTGTCATCTTTATAGAAGCAGATTGCCAAGCCTTTTGTTCCACGGTGCCAATGAGCGGGTTCAAACCACCAACTCTTCAGTTACCAGCCGAGAGCAAACCATTTGTGCCAGCCAGGGATATTGATATCTCAGTATAGTGGGGGTGTTATGCAGCCATTATGAATCATCTTTTGAAGGTTTTTTAAAGAAGAGGAAAATGTTATACTGTTAGTGAAATCTGTAGGACACAAGACTAAGGAATATAATCTCAATGATTTTTTTTTTTAAAAGTGTATTTTGCCATTAAATGAGATAATTCTTACAAAGCACTTAACCCAGTGTCTGGCATGGCAAAGACAAACTAGATGGTAGCTTCTGGAATGCAGAGTCTCTAACAGCTGGGGCTGTGTTTGCCTCATTCACTGTGATATTCAGAGTGCTTTGTTTAAAGTAAATACTCAAAAGATCTTTATTGATGGAATGAATGTGTGTTGTTATTATTATCATAAGCATCTAAAGGAATCTGGAAAATAACCTATACTGTCTCCTGTAATTATGTCTATAGTAGTGGCAACTGAATTAACCTCTGTGTTCCTCCATTCTTCATTACAAAACAGTGAGGGCAGTACCTATTATGCAAGATTGCTGAGAACTGAGTGAGTTAACATATTTTTATGTAGATAACTCCCACCTTCTCCATTTGTCTTCTGACTGTACCCTGCCCCTGTGAGGTATTTCCATAAGCACTGCTATGCCAATTTTTTTTTACTTGTTGCTATAAAAAAATTAGCATAGTGCGCTTACAGAAGTACCTTGAGCGGGCAGCGAGGTTGGCAAACAAGTGTAGAAGGTGTACATTATTTGTGCTTAAATATGGTACATGTGAAGCACATAGTACAGCGGCTGGTCCCTAGGGAGTGTGCAGCGCAGGGGGACAGTAGTCACAGTAAGCACCACACACATATTGGCTATTATTATTATTGAATTCTGCCACACTTTTAACTGTTGAAAAAAAGATGAGACTTCCGGCAAAATGGCGCCCTAGGTGGAAGCATCACACCATCCCTCCACAGCAAAGATCTGAAAAACTAAGCCGAACAGAGAAAACAACAATCCTGAAACCCTAAAACATCAAATGAAGAGATAAAGAACTCATCCAAGCACCAAATGGAGTGAGAAAACTGACAGAGAACAGAGAGCGAGGAGAGATTCATGCAGAGGTCCCCTACCAGCTAACACAGCACGGATCCACCGTCTTGGACTCCTATTGGAGACCAGCAAATGAGAAAGCAGCTTCACGGGGCTTCCAGTGGGAGACAAAACAACCGCTCCACACATAACAATCTCTCTGCTACGTCCTGCCTACTTGTACTGTGCACTTAACATCACACCACAAAGCAGCACAGGCACGGCCTACTGGAACCTGCCCTGCACTGATTACCGACCCACCCTGGTGGCTGTAGTGAGTGCCACAAACAGCCCGTCCCAGTAACTCCTATTCAGCTAGACCTGCCCTGCGGTACCATATCAGAGTGACTGACCCTGCCAATTGGAGAAGGAGGCGAAAAGTATCATGCCCACAGACAAGCAAACAACAAAAAACACACAGTCCGCCTGCTGAGACAGTCAATTTTTTTTTAAAAAAGGGATGAAACAAACAAATCTACAATCAATAAACAAGAAAAATAACTACTGAATGCCCAAAAGACAGCAGACAATATCGAAACATTTACAAAAACAGGACAGGATGGTTCCAGTAGGCATCCAAAATAAAAAACCAGATGACTTTCCAGTGGAAGAAAATGCACTAGAACTACCTG
>NW_004444016.1:10586294-10615126 GCF_000243295.1 Trichechus manatus latirostris
TTAACTCTAAATGCTAGCATTGATTATGTCTACATTGTGGAATTTGGGGAGCTTTTCTGTTTTCTTCTAGGTACTTTTCTAAATTTTAAAAAAATGTAATATTTATATGTTACTTTTGTCATCACGGGAGAAAAGAACAATGTTTCTCCCCCTTTTAGACAAGAAAAGGAAAGCTCAGCATCAAAGCTAACAGAGAGCTGCTGATCATAAAAGGCTGTGCCGTCTGAGATAGCTGACGAGGGCTGGGAAATGGTGCCGCTGCTTGGGATTTGAATGGTTCTTTTCGGAATGTTATTTAACTATACACTGCACATTCTAAGAAGTTTGTGAAGCAATTGTCAAGAATTAGGAAACAGAACCGATGAGGAAAAGTGAAGGGATTTTGATTAATTCATTCTGGACAAAGACAGTCAAAAAGCTTTAAGTACTGAAGGACTGCAGTTTTTGTTAAGGATGTTGGAAAAATTTGGAATCAGAGTAGTGATTGTTGCACAACATGGTGAATGTAATTAATGTCACTGAATTGTACATGTAAAAATGGTTGAAATGGCAAATATTTTGTTAGATGTATTTCACCACAATAAAAATTAAAAAACAAACAAACTGTAAGTAGTTTTAATAGTCAGTGGCTTATACTTAGCACAGCTGCTTTACATCTCCCTGAAGAGAACAGCAAAAGTGAGGTGAGTTGAAATTATAGCAGGGGTAGTTATAAATGGAAGTGAATGTTTCCCGAGCTCTGGGATAAGCCTCCAAAAGAGAATGTTTAATGCCAGTTCCTAGAGATGTTTAAAATAAAGTACTGATTAAATGCTGGTTGTCTTTTTAGATCTATTCTTGCTGATTTTAAGATGCCTCCAAGGCTTCAGTTGTGCTAGTTCAGGTGTGTACCTTCTCAATTCACAGAAGTGTGTGACCTTTTTATGAACTCTCTTTGCAGATATTTAACACTGTGCCGGATGCACCGCTCAGCAATGCCCAGCTGCACCTGTCTCGGAAGAAGAGCAGTGACTCCAAGCCCCCATCCTGCAGCGAGAGGCCCCTGACGCTCTTCCACACTGTGCAGTCCACAGAGAAACGTGAGTCCCGCTGCTCAGGGCTGGCATGATGCTCAGGGGACATCCCCGACTGCCTCCCTGCCGCTTGGGGTGGACGCCTCCGGCCTGTCTCAGTGGGCTGCTGGCCTTCTGTGGTCTTCAGAACTGTGTGCCTTTGTGCCTTCCCAGGCTCCAACGCTGAGTGACCCTGATAGGACAGGAAGCAATATTGCTGAGAATGAAAGGCAAGGGCCAGTGATCATAGATCTGTGGACAAATAACTGAGCCTTTTTCATCCTGCTGCACAATAAAAGTTCAGCTCAAGCAATCCTTCAACCCCAGTTTTTTTAGTGGCTTCCGAAGAGCCACTTTCCTTTCCTTTTCTCAGTGTGTAATTGGGCACTTATTAGTGTGAGTCATATGTCCCACTGGAACGTGACTCTGGGAGGGCAGGACCTTGTCTTGCTCGCCTGACTGCTCCACCTACCACCGTGCCTTAATGAATAGCTGAAATTAATTAAAGAGTTAATTAGAGAATAATACCACTCCTGTCCTGACAAGCCGAGTGTAATCACCATAATTGTATCAAATCTTTTTTCATCTCAGGATCCCTGAGTTCTTTGCAATGATCAGTTGCTGGGACCTAAAATATAAGTGTTGTTTTAGCTTTTGTGGAGAGTTGAGTGGTATAGTAGAGGAGTTGAGTGCTCAAGCTCTGCCCGAAGAAGTCAGTCAGGCCTGTGTTCTTGTGCAGTGCCACAGGTTGGGAAAGTCACCTACCTTCTTTGAGCCTCAGTTTGCTCATCTGCCACATATAGATAATAGTGCCCATCTCATAGGGAAGTTGGGTGGATTAAATGAAATGATGCATTTAAGTGTCTGGCACAAGGCCAGGAGCAAGGGAAGAGCCAATAACTGAGAGCTGCTGCTACTATTATTATTACTTAATCACATGCAAATACCAAGGCTATTCATTCATGTAGCCAACGTTTAAACAATGTCTACCAGGGACTGGGAAGATTATTTAACACCCTGTCTTTAAGGAGTTCAAAATTGAGTAAGTGAAGTAGACATGTGAATGCATCATTGTAAGTCTGTGTGTTGTCATAGACATAAGTATGTTAAATGATGTGCAGTAGAACAGAATGGTTAAAATCACATATTCTGGAGCCACATTGCCCAGGTGTGAATTCTGGCTCTGCTGCTCACCAGCTGTGTGGGACTTAAGGAAAGTTATTTAACATCTTGGGGCCTTAGTCTCCTCTTCCGTAAAATAGGGATAATAACAGTTTCCACCACATAGGCTGTTGTAAAGATTAAGGCATTTTAAACAATACCTGGTTCAGAGTAACTGTTCAGTACATGCTGTATGGTGGTATGTCATTATTATTATTATTCTTTACAAGGTATAGGAAAGGCACCTTGGGTAGTGCAGTGATTTGCTTTGCCTAGGAGAAGTTCCATATCTGGATTGGCCTCTTTCTCTTTGTTATAAAAAATGTTGCTTTTTAACCTCACATACCTCAAAAGTAATGATCATCCTTAGAACTCCTGAGAATGACTCTTCTCTGCCCCCAGAACATCAGTGCTTTAAAAGACATCATAGTACCCCATAATATGGTTATACCTGGGTATATTTAGCGCCCTACCACTGGTTTGTCAGGTTGTAGTACTGTGGAGGCTTACGTCTTGCTGTGATGCTGGAAGCTATGCCATCAGTATTTCAAATACCAGCAGGTCATCCGTGGTGGCCAGGTTTCAGTAGAGCTTCCTGACTAAGGCAGACTAGGAAGAATGATCTGGCAGCCTACTTTTGAAAAAGGTTGGCCAGTGAAAACCTTACGGATAGTAGCAGAACACTGGCTGATGTAGTGCTGGAAGATAAGCTTCTCAGGTTGGGAGGCACTCAAAATACAAATGGGGAAGAGCTGCCTCTGCAAAGTAGAAAACCAAAAAAACCAAACCCATTGCCCTCGAGTCGATTCCGACTCATAGCGACCCTATAGGACAGAGTAGAACTGCTCCATAGGGTTTCCAAGGAGCCACTGGTGGATTCTAACTGCAGAGTAGAGTGGATGTTAATGGTGTGGATAAAGCTTTTGGGACCTTCATTTGTTGGTGTGGCACAACTTAAAATGAGAAGAAACAACTATAAACATCCATGAGTAATTGGAACATAGAATGTATGAAGCATGAATCAAGGAAAATTAGAAATCATCAAAAATGAAATGGAACACATAAAGATTGATATACTAGGCATTAGTGAGCTGAAATGGACTGATGTTGGCCATTTTGAATCAGATAATCATATGGCCTATTATGCCATATGAATGGTGTCCCACAAAAAACATGTGTGTCAACTTGGCTAGGTCAGGATTCCCAGTATTGTATGATTGTCTACCATTTTGTCATCTGATGTGATTTCCCTATGAGTTGTAAATTCTGTCACTATGATGTTAATGAGATGGATTAGTGGCAGTTATGTTGATGATATCTACAAGATTAGATCGTGTTTTAAGCCAATCTCTTTTGAGATATAAAAGAGAGAAGCGAGCAGAGAGAAGGGGGACCTCATACCACCAAGAAAGCAGTGCCAGGAGCAGAGTGCGTCCTTTGGACCTGAGGTTCCTGTGTAGAGAAGCTCCTAGTCCAGGGGAAGATGGATGAGAAGGACCTTCCGCCAGAGCCAACAGAAAGAGAAAGCCTTCCCCTGAATTTGGACTTCTAGCATACTAGACTGTGAGAAAATAAATTTCTTTGTTAAAGCCATCCACTTGTGGTATTTCTGTTATAGCAGTGCTAGATGATGAAGGCAGCTGGGAATGACAAATTGAGAAGGAATGACGTAGCATTCATTGTCAAAAAGAACATTTCGAGATCTGTCCTGAAATACAATGCTGTCAGTGATGGGATAATATCCATATGCCTACAAGGAAGACCAGTTAATACGACTATTATTCAAATTTATGCACCAACCACAAATGCCAAAAATGAATTGAAGGTTTTTAACAACTTCTGCAGTCTGAAATTGATCAACGATGCAATCAAGATGCATTGATAATTACTGGTGATTGGGACTCATAAGCGGAAGCAAAGAAGGATCAGTAGTTGGAAAATATGGCCTTAGTGACAGAAACAACGCTGGGGATCGCATGATAGAATTTTGCAAGACCAATGACTTACTCATCGAAAATACCTTTTTTTCAACAACATAACTGACGACTATTTACGTGGACCTCACCAGATGGAATAACAGGAATCATATCGACTACATCTATAGAAAGAGACAGTAGAGAAGCTCAATATCATCAGTTGGAACAAGGCCAGGGGCTGACTGCAGAACATGCCATCAATTGCTTATATGCAAGTTCAAGCTGAGGCTGAAGAAAATTAAAACAAGCCTACGAGAGCCAAAGTACAACTTGAGACCATCTCAAGAATAGATTTGACGCATTGAACAGTAACAACCAAAGACCAGGTGAGTTGTGGGATGACATCCAGGACATCATACATAGAGAAAGCAAAGGGTCATTAAAAAGACAGGAAAGAAAGAAAAGACCAAAATGACTTCCAGAAGAGACTCTGAAACTTGTTATTGAATGTAGAGTAGCTAAAGCAAAAGGAAGAAATGCTGAAGTAAAAGAGCTGAACAGAAGATTTCAAAGTGCAGCCTGTGAAGACAAAGTAAAGTATTTATGATGGGTAAAGTTGTGTGTCAGCTTGGCTGGGCCATGATCCTCAGTGGTTTGGCAGTTATGATATAGTTTGGCTTTTTAATCATGTAATCACCTCCATAATGAGATCTGATATAATGTTATCACCTCCATGATGGGATCTGTTGTGAGCAGCCAATCAGTTGAAAGGGAATTTCCTTGGGGGATGTGGCCTGCATCCAGTATAGGTAGACTTTCTGGCAAGGCTCACTGGCTTTTGCTCACTCTGGAAACTGCAGCTGGCTCCTGTTCATCTGACGTCTGGTTCTTGGGACTGGAGCTAGCAGCTTACCTGGCGTTTTACCTACCAATCTTGGGATTCATTGGCCTCCACAGCCTATGAGGCCTGTGAGCCAGAAGACTGCTATCTGACCTTCCAATCTTGGATGCACCAACACCTGGGGCTACATGAATCAGGAGAAGCCTCCAGCCCAACCCACGAACTTGGGACTTCCCACCCTCTACAACTGTGTGAGCCATTTCTCTTATATAAATCTCTCTATATATATTTATACACTGCACTGGTTTTGCTTCTCCAGAGAACCCAGCCTAAGACAGTACTATAATGAAATGTGCAAAGACCTGGAGTTAAAAAACCAGAGGGGAAGAACATGTTTGTCATTTCTCAAGCTGAAAGAACAGAAAAAGAAATTCAAGCCTCTAGTTGCAATATTGATGGATTCTATGGGCAAAATATTGAACAACGCAGGAAGCATTAGAAGAAGATGGAAGGAATACACAGAGTCACTATACCAAAAAGAATTGGATAACATTCAACCATTTCAGGAGGTAGCATATGATCAAGAACCGATGGTAGTAAAGGAAGAGGTCCAAGCTGCACTGAAGGCATTGGCGAAAAATAGCCTCCAAGAATTGACGGTTTACCAATTGAGATATTTCAGCAAACGGATGCAACACTAGAAGCGCTCACTTGTCTATGCGAAGAAATTTGGAAGACAGCTACCTGGCCAACTGATTAGAAGAGATCCATATACATGTCCATTCCAAAGAAAGGTGATCCAACAGAATGCAGAAATTATCGAACAATATCATTAATATCCCATGGAAGTAAAATTATGCTGAGGATCATTCAAAAATGGTTGTAGCTGTATATCGACAGGAACTGCCAGAAGATCAAGCTGGATTTAGAAGAGGACATGGAACAACGGATATCATTGCCGATGTCAATTGGATCTTGGCTGAAAGCAGAGAATACCGGAAAGGTGTTTATCTGTGTTTTATTGACTATGCAAAGGCATTCGACTGTGTGGATCGTAACAAATTATGGATAACATTGTGAAGAATGGGAATTTCAGAACACTTTTTTTGCTTGTGCGGAGCCTGTACATGGACCCAAGAGGCAGTTGTTCAAACAGAACAAGGGGATACTGTGTGTTTTAAAATCAGGAAAGGCGTGCATCAGCGTTGTATCCTTACACCGTACTTATTCAGTCTGTATGCTGAGCAAATTTGAGAAGCTGTACTACCTGAAGAAGAGTGTGGTATCAGGATTGGTGGAAGACTCATTAACAACCTGTAATATGCAGATAACACAGCCTTGCTTGCTAAAATGAAGAAGACTTGGAGCACTTACTAATGAAGATCAAAGACTACACCTTCAGTATGGATTACACCTCAACATAAAGAAAACAAAACTCCTCCCAGCTGGACCAATAAGCAACATCATGATAAATGGAGAAAATATTGAAGTAGTCAAGGATTTCATTTTACTTGGATCCACAATCAATGTCTGTGGAAACAGCAGTTAAGAAATCAAACAACATATTGCCTTGGGCAAATCTGCTGCAAAAGATCCCTCTTTAAAGTATTAAAAAGTAAGATCTCACTTTGAGGTCTAAGGTGCACCTGACCCAAGCCATGGTATTTTCAATTGCCTCATCTGCATGCAAAAGCTGGATAATAAAAAAGGAAGTCTGAAGAAAACTGATGCATTTGAATTATGGTATTGCAAGGAATATTGAATATTCCATGGACTACCAGAAGAACGAACAAATCTGTGTTGGGAGAAGTACAGCCAGAAAGCTCCTTATGAACAAGGATAGCGAAACTTCGTCTCACTTACTTTGAATATGTTATTAGAGGGACTAGTCGCTGGAGAAAGATATTTTGCTTGGTAAAGTAGAAGGTCAGTAAAAAGACCCTCAGAGAGGTGGATTGGCACAGTGGTTGCAACAGTGGGTTCAAACATAGCAACTATTGTGAGGCTGGTGCGGGACCCGGCAGTGTTTCGTTCTGTTGTACGTAGGTCGCTAACAACAACAATATATTGCGCACCATTTGGGTTGTTTTAGTTTTTTGTTTTCATAAGTAAAACCGTTGTTATCTTCCTTGTAACTAAATCTTCTCATATTCATGATCATTTCCTGAGAATAAATTCCTAGAAGAATTTCTAGGTCAAAGGATATGCACAGTGTCAGGGCTTTTGACCGCATATTGTTATTGGCTTCCCTTCTGATTAGGAGCCCTAGTGGTGCAGTGGTTAAAGTGCTCAGATGCTAACCAAAAGGTCGATAGTTTGAACTCAACATCCACCCTGTGGGAGAAAAATGTGGCAGTCTGCTTCTGTAAAGATTCACAGCTTTGAAGACCCTGTGGACAGTTCTAGTCTGTCATCTAGAGTTGCTATGAGTGGGAATCGATTAAACAGCAATGGGTTTGGTTTGGTTTTAGTTTCCCTTCTGATGGCAGCCTGTTGTGTTCTTCTTAAATATCTGGCTTGAGTCATTCTCACTGTGGTCTGCACGTGCCCTGGGCCCCTCTGAGTGTAGCAGGGAACACTTGGAACAGGACTGACCTCACCCACATCTGTTGAGCAAGGCATCATGTTACGGGCTGATGTGCTTCTCAGGTTTCCAGGAGAGCTGAGGTCACCTCATGTCTTGTACTAAGCAATGTACAACACAGACTGGGACAGGTTGATTAGACAATATTGGTAAATTCCTCTAAGCTGAAAATAGTGACAGGATTGTGGTAAAACTGAAGCAGAAGCAACTTTCGAACAGGCTTTACAGTATATTCTGAGTATGCAAGAAAATCCGTTGAGATTAGGAGAAATAAATTAGATCTTTGCTCAAGATTCATTTTATCACCCAAGGCAAAGGATGAAAGTTACAGGTGTGTGAAAGCAGACCTGCCTGAGCTTCAGAACAAGTTGCTGCGTCACTGTCTACAGATGGTAGACAGAGGGACAGAAAACAGGGAGATAGCAAAGCAATGCATTTTCCTCTTAGTGTTAGGAAATACACTGGGAATTTTCCTCCTGGGAAACAGGACTGACATCTCCATGTGCTTGGATTTTTGTGGGGTGCTTAGCTTTTCTCTTTCTCAGAGAAGAAACATTTTAATTGAAAAGTTTATATGTATATGTTTTACATTTTAATTGAAAAGTATATATGTATATATAATGCTTTTTGTAATTTGTTTTGGAAACTCTTTTGTTCTGGGAAACTAGAACAATATCCAAGCTGACACGGATAGCACTGTAGAAGCGATGGGAGAGTTCATACTGTGAGGGAGACTGGCGAGGAGCTGGAAGGTTCTCACCAGAACTCCCTGCCTCCCAGGTTGTAATCAGCCACCGGTACTGGTAGATGAGCAGGTAATAGTGCCCTGCAAAGTTATCACACACTTTACCCTTTTCTTCATCTGATCTGTGGACCAACACATAAGAATTTGCTTTATCAAAACACTTGTGCCTAATTTACTATTTGGAGTTAAAGTACAGGTAAAGATTCTGCAGGTGATTTGTTAAAAAATTGTATATTTCCATATAATGATCTTTTTCACGTTGAGGCCAGTTTATACCCAGTTTGCTGCTTCCCAAACTTCAATCATTTATATAAACCCTCATTCACCATTTGGGCCACAACCACATAACCCATGTACTGTTGTTTGTTTTATATATAACTTTAAATTGTTAAATTGATTTTAAAGCCACTCACTTCTTTACATGGCCTCATCCTGATCGTTAAAATCTATGAAAACATGAGTTTGATGGCTTTGCTGTATTATCCATAATATATATTAAAATAATAACTAAGAAAATTATCAAGTCAAAAAATGTCCATTGCATCTCACCATAGCATCATCTTGTGTACCACGAGTGGAACGTGTACCTCAGTGTGGAGTCCACAGACCTCTCTCTTAATTTTTGACTGATTAAGATCCTCTCCCCTTAATTTAAATATACAAACTCAAGTGTCCTCTGTTCATTTGACTACAGTGGGGTTCTGATATTGTCAGTTGAATCACAGTGGACACACACCATTCATGTATCAATTTTGTGCTATGCACTTTTGATTTGTTGTGACACCTGAGCAGATTTGGTGTGACCTTATTTTTATTCAGGTTTTTGCCACAGAATAAGTACCCTAGTAGAGGCATTACGCGCGCACACACGCCCATGTGTACACACCCACACAAGCATATGCACACATTTCCCTCTTACTTTCAAACTTAATATTTTTCAAAACCTCATTTCCTCTTATGTCTGTCTGCCTGATCTCTTTTGAGTCCAATTATGTTCTTTTTCTCCTCGGTATACTTCCAGTTTAATATTTTCTCTGCATTCCATCGGTCAGCCTTCTCTTCAGTCCCTAGCTGAAATGCTTAAGGAGTCTGAAGCTCCTTGAGTAGCTCACTTGAGTGCTGTCTGTTGAGTGGTTCCAGTTGTTTATTTTCTGCTCACATTTTTCTCCTTTCTGTTCCTGCCTCTTGGCAGTGCCTTTGCTCTTTGCCATTTTCTTCCGGAGGTAAATCGTGCCAACCCTCTGGGCCTCAGTTTATCACTTGCCTCAAGCTCATAGAGTAACCTTGGGAGTTCCACAGGCTCAGTCCTCTGTCTTTGTACCTGCACTTCAGGCTCACGGAAGTATCTGGCATATTAGTTGATGTTCATAGATGAGTGTCTTATTTGCTAGAGGGGGTTTTTCCTTCCATGTAGGTAAACCAGTTGTGTGCCCAGGCACCTGCATAAGACTCTGCTGCTTTAATCTGTGCGTATTAGTGGGATCTTCTCTGGGTGGCTTTTTTTCTTTTCCCTAAAGATAAAGCTGTCTTTACAATAGCAGCAGTCTCCTCCTAGAATGAGGAGCTAGATGGTTTCTCTTGCATTCTGCTAGGTAGGGATTTTGGTCAGTTAGAAGGTAACATGTGGCTCCTCAAAACATCAAAACATCAAATCAGTGTGTGGTGAAAGTGGGCCTAGGAATGACATGAGAGTGGCCTCTGAGATTAGAATGTTGTGAAAAAGGAGAAAAGCAATGATAGGAAAATGCAAGATTTAGGAGGCATCATAACAAATGCAAATCATTAGGAAGCCACTGAATGATTTAGTAAGGAGAGGACTAGATATCAAAGTTGTCAGTGACCAGTCAAGAAATATTTTCTAAAAGGGGGAATTTTGAGAAAGATGCTAAAGAAAATGAAGGTTATAGTTTAGCCCAAAGGACAGACAGGTAGTCTGTGATGCTTAATAGAGGGAGCATATAGGAGAATATTTCTGTAGGTAGCAGGGGATAGCTCTTGTCTCTACAACTAAAGAGAAGACTATGGAAAGATACGTTCCCAAATTGAACTTGGAAAACATCTTCCCATAAAAATTGATTTTTTTTTTTCTGGTAGAACTTCCCCATAGGGTTTCCAAGGAGTGACTGGTGGACTTGAACTGCTGACCTTTTGGTTGGTGGCTAAACGCTTAACTACTGGGCCACCAAGGCTCCTTAAGGTGTATAGCTACATAATTTATCTAATGGTTTCTTGACTTAGGTACAACATCTCAATTAGTCATCACAATCACATGACACAGGCACTGTCCCTATTTTACAATTGGAGGAAAATGAAATTGATATTAAATAATGTACTCAGAAAGTAGTAGATTTGAACCTGGCCTGTCTGACTTTGAAGACTACATTGTGAAGCAGTCACCATCCTGCCTTCCAATGTCAACTTGTGGGATAGTTCTAGAGGAGATGTGGTTCTGTTAGAGTTGGCTTGTGTGACACAGCCTGAAAACCCAACCTTATTTCCAAGGGAAAATGTCTAATTGTAAAGAGCTATGGGACTAATGTGAAAGAAGAAATGGATGCATTTTATATAGAACCTTGGGGCCAAGCTAAATTAGAACCTTGTTCAATAACAGCAACAACAATAAATAAATAAAATTGATGATAGCCAAAATGTTCGAGCATTTAACTAATGTACCAGGTAGTCTGCTAAGCCCATTATCTCATCTCATCCTCACAATTGATAGTAACTCTATGAGGTAGGTTCTCATTATCTACATTTTACAGACAAGTAAACTGAGGCTAGAGAGGTTATGCAATCCAATCGCACAAGTAGCAAATGAGAAAGAAGGGATTTGTACCCAGGTGGTCTCCCTTCCCCATACCATGTTGTCTCCAAAAGGCCACCCTTGGTGGTTCTTGAGACACAGTTGAGAAAACCTAGGTAGACTGAGGTACAGAAACAATAAAAGCCATCCATCCCACTTCCAGGGCTGCCGTGGGGGCAGTTGGACCATATGGAATGGGTTTCTCAGTATGCATACTGGCAGGCTGCAGCCACATGACAGCCTCCCTCGAAATCTAGCACCAGCTAGGCAGAGAGCAGTATGAACACAGTGGGAGCTTTACTTTGCTGGGCCAAGGCAGTCACCCTCATTTATGATCACCTCCGAACAGATGGAATGAGGTTTTTCAACTGTGTTGCCAGATGAATGGTAGCAAAGGAGATTACTGGTTAATCTCCAAGTTTCCACACAGATACATCAGACAGCAGAAAGTGGACTGGCATATCTAGATGAAAGGTACTGACACACAAGCTGTACTCTTCCCGGACAATTGTAGAAGGTAGAGCCAGAAGGATTGGAGGGAACAAGGTCTTATTGCTTTTAGATTTCTTTCAAGTGGTTGCAAAGTGACATTTATGACTTGTTTCATTCCAATTTGTTAGTAGTTATACAGAGATGTTGAAATGCATTTCTTGTAACAGTGGTTCTTAGACTTGAGCATGCATTAGAATCAACTAGGAAGCTTATTAAAAATACAGATGCCATCCTGAGGTTCACCCTTCAGCCAAAGATTAGGCAAAATGAGACTAAAGGGCACACCAGCCTAGGGGCAAGGACTAGGAGGCAGGAGGGAAGCGGAAAGGTGGTAATAGGGAACCCAAGGTCGAGAAGGGGGAGTGTTGACATGTTGTGGGGTTGGTAACCAATGTCATAAAACAATACGTGTACTAACAGTTGAATGAGAAGCAGTTTGTTCTGTAAACCTTCATCTAAAGTACAATTAAAAAAAAAATATATAGATGCCTGGTCTCTACCCTGGGACATTTTGAATCAGGAGGTCTTAGTTGGAGCCGAGGCATCTGTGTTTTTAACAAGATCTATGACGATGCTGATGTTAATGAAAGTAAGAGAAGCACTGGCTTAGGTAGGTGGGAAAAGTCAAGGTTTCTTGACTTCTGTCATTACCAGAGAATCAAAACCTGTCAGATTCTGTTGGGGTTTAGGACATAGTGGTTGAAAGCGTGAGTTCTGCAGCCAGACCTCATTGTTTAAATGCCATCTTTATTGCCTGTGGGCTCTAAGACCAGAAATAGAAAGTCTACTTTTCTTTCCTAAGCCTCTGTTTTTTCATCTGTAAAATCAATAACTAGTGATACTTTCCTCAGAGCGTAATTACCACAAGTAAGTGAGCCGGTGTATGTAAAGTGCTTGACACTGGGCCTAGAACATAGTAAGCACCTAATAAATGTTAGCTACTATTATGATGACTATTATCAGGCTGTTATAGTCTTACCTTGCAATTGGCTAAGAAAATAGTCCCCTGTGGAGTCCGCAGATTCCAAAGGAGAGGCCCATACATGAGGGTAATGTGGAGCCTTCCTGGCCCCAGTGAGAGCCCTGTTTGATGCTTGAGTGCAAATACATTAGCAGCCTGGGATAAGTTGTACAGTGTCGATGGGGGCGAGAATGGATTCTTAGGCTTTGTTTTACATGGATCATGTTAACTAGCTGCTGAGATTATAGCTCTGATTACCAGGTAATTCATCCTGGACCCTCTCCCAGACAGTCCCAGTAAGAGGCTGAGAATTCAGCTTTTATACTTCTCATGTGTGTCTTCCTTATTGAAAAATAACTGGGAATTCATACCATTCAAAGGCTTATGTAATGCATGTCTATGAGCAGCCAAAACTGTAGACTCTGCCTTCTCTCAGGTTGCCTCTTGCAGATCCTGGGTGCTCCAGACACACCTATTTGCTTTGGCAAATGACATGTTTATCCACATGGATTCCTATTGTCATACAGGCTGCAGAAGTTGCGATGTGGCTGTTGGTTTAATTATGTGTGGTTACCACACGTGACTGAAAAACCACACAGTTGGTGTGGCCATTAAAAAATGATACCGTGGAAAGCTAATGACAGGGAAAAAGTTCAAGATAGATCATTAAGTGAAAAAAAGAAAAGCATATTACAGGCCTTTATCGATGGCATTATCACTCAGTGAACAAAGCAAGTAACTTAACATTAGGTATGATGTAATTCCACTTTGTTAAAAAAGTAAATGTGTGCATTTCTATGTGCAGGAAAATGACTAGGAGTTTACACAGCTGGAGAGTGAGTCACGTGATATTTGTATGCACATGCATGTGCTTTTCTGCTCTTTCTAAATTAAAAAGAAACGTATATTTACTGTGTATTGAATTATTTTTAAGTTATTGGAAATAAAATTTCATAATTGTATATTTCATTCACTATCTCAAACCAGTTTTGGAAAGAGTCATGATATAACAATAAGTAAATATATACTTTTCTTCTTCCAAACAAGCAATAGAGTAAGCGGTCTGTATGTGGATTCCCTCGGGTACTGGGGAATCACAGGTTAAAGGGAGACCACCTCTACTCAAATCTAGGTTCTCACGTAGAAAATAGGGCTGTGTTGTGAGTAGTGGAGTATCTGATCATTCACCTCCCTGTTTAGCCATCAATTAGAGGCTCATTCCTACTCTGGTTTTTGAAACCATGTTTCAGGGCCGACTTCCTCATTGTCAGCCGTGTCTCATTTCCCGTGTATCAGTTCAGTCCTAGACCAGCCACAATGACTTTCCCAATCTTTTGTGAAACCCAGTTTTATTTGCATTCTTTCTCTTTGCAAAGAAAATGGTTATTATGAGCACCATGGGGGAGGGTAAGTCAAGCCAGTCTCCCCAGGATCAAAATCAGTGGTTGTTTTGCTGTAGAAAACTTGCCAGAAGTTTTAATATTATGTACTATATACTGTGGTCAAAACAACTGATTGACCAAATTTTTCACTTACCAACTCACTGTTTAGTCCCTCAAAAGGCTGACAGTTCAAATCCACCTGCCGCTCCTTGGAAACCTATGAGGCAGTTCTACTCTGTCCTATAGGGCCACTGTCAATCAACTCGAAGGCAATGGGTTTGGTTTTGGGTTTTTGTGTAGACATGTTACCCAAACTTCATTTTAAGATTATTTTTATTATCGGAACTGAGACTGGGGCAGCATGAAGTCAGACCACCTCAGATTTCCGTGTGCTCTGGCATGCCTCTATTAATCAGAAAAAAAAAAAAAAGCTAGAAGGGGGGAAAAATGCTATAGTAGGTCTGATTCCCAGCTTCCCATGTTCTTGGTTGTTTCCCAAGATGGTGAACTCAGAAATTGTTGTGTACTCATCATTTTGTATTGCAAAATTCATTAAGCTGCCTGTCAAGATGATACATTACAGACTTCATTGCAAAACGTTAATAAGGACGAGAAAGTACACCTCTCTCCCCACCACAGCCTGGGAAAGCCTCTAGGTATTTTGCTTTTGCCTTCCTACTCTTTGCGTAAAATCTTGTGTCTTTGAAAAACTTCCTCTGTCTGGTAACCCCTTTTCTTCATGTTTGAGGGAACTCCCTCCTTTTGGCTCTGCGAGGCACCATGAGCTGCTGCTAAAGAAGGCCCTCTTCCCTCTTCTTTTGACACTGAGTCTCACACATCATGGAAAGATGAGACGTTAGCCTGTATTCTGAAAGACTTCCACGCACAGTAGGAAACCTCAAAGTGACGTTGAAGATCTTTGTTTCATATTTACCCTCTGGCTCTGTGTATTTTGTGGGCCAGGCATGTTCAGGCCTGCCAAGACGTGTGAATTTGGCTTGACTGTGCACGTACTTTCCTGGCCTCGGCTCTAGGTTCTGTGATAAAGAGAGGCTGCCTCTCATATGTGATGGGATTGCCATTAGAGTGAGCCAGAGTCACTTGGTAAATATGGAAAGTGAAATAACTTAGTTCCCAGATTTCCATGGCAACCCCTAGAACAAGTACAATATCACCAAAATTATGCTGTGGCTTTCTTTTTTTAGTTGCAGCGATTTGGTTGCATACTCATGTTTTTCCACTCCTGATTTGTACAAAAAACAAAGACTCTGCCCACTGTAACCAGTACTTGGGGTTTCAAGGACATTAGTGGTCCCTGTCTGAAGCACCTGAAAAATTTAGTCACACAAAACTGCCTCTTTCCATTCCAGCAGAATAAATTTTGATTGCTTATTGCTCACTTATATTTATTATTTATCTCATAACCATTCATGTGTATGGTACCAATCTAGACACAAGGAATGTATGAGCTAACTCTGACCTTACAGGTCACTATAACCAATGCTTGATATGTTCTGTGTGGTCACACAAGCTACTAACGTGTCCCTGCTTTGAATTGTTTGCATCCTTCAGGACCAAGTCCACCTCCAGTTTGTCATTCGCCATGGAACATATGTTCCTGAAAGCATCCAGTGCATTACCAATACATGTTTACTGTTGTTTGGGAATTTATTTTATTTTAGTGTTTCCTTGTTTCAGGGCTCTTGTTTTCTGTGAATAATATGAAGAGAGATTCTTGTTGATAAACATGATGAGGAAGGCAAGCATTCTTACTGAATTCAAGGAGTTCAGGAATAGTCCTGAGTTATGGGCATTCTTTGGTTTTTTGTCATTTAATTAGTTCTCTGTGATCTTGTTGATTTGACTCATAGCTGGTTGTTTTTTTTCTTTTGAAGTTGACTAGCCTGTAATTCTTTTTCTTCAGCAGCCTAATTTCTATCAGTTCTTATACCTTCTGATGAGAATGCCAGAGGTGGACTGAATCATCAGTGACGTAAACAAGTCCAGCTCTGTTATTTGCATAATTTAGTGAATTTTTATTTAAAAAATAGTAAGAAAGTCTCCTGGGCTGTCTGTTCTCATTATATTCTTTTGTCATGAGCAAGTACTCATTGGCCCACATGATCAAAATCCTCCTAATTTGAGTGACATTACTGAATCATTTTCCCTTTATTTCTTAACTCATTCCAAACACTTTAGAATTTGCCTCAGTATAGATTGTCATAAGTACTAAACATTTGATTTGTTACTGCTTTTATTTATTTATTTTTTTAAATCTCTCCCCCTTCTCTAGAATAATCTTCACCTTCATACTCAGGATTGTCAACATTTCAGCAGCAGCTTAGATCTTCCACTTAGATGTTCTCAGTTTCATTATCTGAGGTCTCATGTCAGACATGAGTGGGAATCACCTCGACAGCAACTAACAACAACAACAACATATCAAAGAAACTGTAGTAGGCATGTAATCAGAGAGTGCCAGGTTTCTCGATTGCCTTGTTGTATGCCCCATCAAGGGATACTAGTAAAAAGTCTGCCCCCCAGGATGCAAATTTGGCTATCTTGGCTGCAAAACTTGAAATCTTATGATAAATTGTTTTCTTCTTAGGCAAAGAACTCCTTTCCCTAATCTTTTGCTTTTGTTGTTGTTGTTTCATTTTGTTTGTTTACAAGTCATGCAATATGTGAAATGTCCTAAGTACGTAGCTATATATCAAAATAGAATCTCAAAAAGAATTTATTTCTTAAAAGAAGAATTATAATGCCATCAAGTAAACAAAATACCAAAGATGAAACTAGAAATCCTAAAGCTCAGTTTGGATGTAGCCACCTGTTTTATTCTGTTGACTTTTCTATTCCAGAGAGTATCGAGTCCTCGTTTTCCACCCCTATCCACTTTCTGTGGTGAGTTTGTTTCAGACAAATATCATGTTCCATATGCTGCAACCTTGCTCATTAGCTCGTTAAAAGGGCCAGTCTAAATACTGTAACAATAGATATTTTCTTAAAAACTCTTGCCTAACCTTTTTATGTGCATCAGGATTGTGATATTTTGTAAAGAAAAGCCTTTTTATATTATTTTTTATTGCTTTGTCTGTATGTTCCTTGGCTTGTTCTGCATTTTGTCTGATCTCCTTCCTGATTTCTTGAAGAGTTCTGTACATTAGTCTTTTGAATTCTACCTCCGGTAATTCCAAGAAGTTCTCTTCTTCCAGAAGGTTTTTTGATTCTTTGTTTTGGTGGCTTGCTGAAGCCATCGTGGCCTGCCTGTTTATGTGATTCGATATTGACTGGTTTCTCCAAGCCATCAATAAGTTATTACATTTATTTATGTTTGCTTACTGTTTTCTAGCTTCTTATTTTGTTTTGTTTCGGTATGCCCAAATAGGCTGGTTGTGTGAGCTAGTTTGATTATTGGCATCTTTAAGCTCTCATGTCCTGTCTCCAGGTTGGCTAGAGCTGTTACTAGGTACGTGAGCCCAAGAGTCTGTTTACTTTTCTTGTGTGGATTCAGCTTAGGGTCCAGGTTGTTGGTCACCAGGTGTATGGTGCAGGCTCTCACTCAAGAGTCCTAGATGAGCAGGGGTGATTGGAGTAGACTCAGGTATCTGACTGCAGGAGGGGGTCATGCACTGATCAAGGCAGGGGGCTGACAGCTGCCCCTGGATGTCTGGGTGGAAGGCATGTCCCTGTTCCCTAGAGCACGTAGGTAGGTGGATTTTGCAACTGGACTGTGGGTACCCAAAGCTATTGGCTGTAAGGACTGAGAGTCACCACTTATTCTTGGACCCCTGTTGCAGGTGGCTCAGTGGAGTGGGTGGAGCCATCAGTCCTCAGGCCCCTGATGTGGGTAGGTGAGGACCCTGCTTAATGGGCAGGGCAATGTCAGATGTCATGAATCTGTCACTCCCCCTTATAGCTAATACAGATGAAAATAGGCTTCAGGTATATACCCTGGTATACTGTGCTAGTGAGGGCCTACACTGATGAAATGGGCCCACATAGGTCTACTACACAGGAGTGAAAGGCATTCAGAGTCCACAGACCCCTTATGCTGTGCCAAGGCAAAGGAGCTGTGCCTGCCCTGAGTTCCTGGCTTAGGGGAGCTGGCAGATTATTTTTTCCTGTTTGTTAATTTATTCCCTCTTCAAAGCCAGGAGAATGGCTCAGGGAGCATGATGTGTCCTACTTCCGGCCCAGGGAGCGCAGCAATCTCTGAAGCCAGGATCTGTAGCAGAGTAGGGAGGGAGCAGGTAAATGAGAGAGAGCTATTTCCCAAGAGCAGAGTTTTGTTTTGTTTTTTTTTTTTGATCCATGCAGTAGGTTAGATGCTTGTACTTATCTTTCACCGATTGAGCACTATTTCTTGCTGGTTCGGGAGGTTTGAGCCAACTCTCCACCGCTCCATCTCTCCCAATGTGGAAAACACGTCCTGAGCGCCACTGCTTGCCTCACTGCTCGTGCCAGCCGATCCAGCCTGCAAGATGCCGGTTCCTGCCGGGTCAAGTCTGGCAACTCCTTGCTGCTTCTGAACCATCTCTCCCTCCCTTTCCCACTCAGACCAATTCCTCAACTTTGTCTTTGATGTTTAGTGCTTCTAGATTATCATATGTAAATTGATTCACTTGTTTTTTCAGGTCTTTGTTGTAAGAGGGACCACAGGAAGTGTCTGACTGCTCTACCATCTTGGCCCCGCCTCGTCTTTATATAATTTTTTAAACTGTGATTTCAAAGTTTTATCTGTCAAATGTCCAATCTTAGGTCACTTGTAGGCTATTGAGGAAGGCAGACATATAAACAAATAAATATGTGCAAGTTGATAAATAGTATACGTCTGAATAAAATACCAAAGAATTAGTGTAGAGATCTGTTAACCGTCTGGGGACCATGCTTGGTACTAAGAAGGCTCTCAATAAATATTCATTGAATAAATGAAAACTGAGGACGGTTCATCTCAGATACTCCCTTTTTCTAATAACAGTTTAGAAAGACTAATACACTTGAATAAGGGCAGAATGAATAAGGAAGACTGAAGAAGAATTTATGCATTTGAATTATGGTGTTGGTGAAGAATATTGAATATACCATGGACTGCCAGAACAACAAACAAATCTATTGTGGAAGAAGTACAGTCAGAATGCTCCTTAGAAATGAAGATGGCAAGACTTCGTCTCACTTATTTAGGACATGTTATCAGGAGGGACCAATCCCTGGAGAAAAACATCATGTTTGGTAGAGGGTCAGGGAAAAAGAGGAAGGCCCCCAACAAGATGGATTGATACAGTGGCTGCAACAATAGGATCAAACATAGCAATGATTGTGAGGATGGCGCAGGACCAAGCAACATTTCATTCTGTTATACATAGGTCTGCTATGAGTCGGAACTGACCCCACGGCACCTGTCAACAACAAAACACTTTTGGCAAAGTGTTGTTTTTTTCTTTAAGTTGGTAGAATCATAGCTCTTTATGGACAAGTAAATATAAACACAGGAGAAATATGATCTATAGCTGTAGTCTTCCAATTCCTGAGAATTCAGAGAATTGTCATGCAGACTTGACCCTTCAGGATTCTCAAACTAATGTTAATAAAATTATTCTTCCTCTTTCTATATGAAGCTAAAAATGTCGCTGATTGAACCTCAGAGGAGTCCTCTCATGCCCCTTCTTTCTATGGTGATCTTGGGCTCCTAACAGTCGTTCAGGAATCTTGATTGGACTATTTCGTGCAGCGGATAATTGTACTTATACTGATAAGTGGCATATCCATTCTCTCTATGATCCCCTCATTATGTAATTTTAGAGTTGTTTTTCTTCCTAGTAGCAAGTTCTCATTTACAGGCCTTTAGTCTTCCTATATCTTGGCTCAACCTAACCCTTTTGGTTTGTCTTTCTTTGTTGTTGTTTGTTTGAAACATAAGCTTTTGAAATACGACTAGTCCTAAATCTCAGGAATCAATTTAATAATCTGCTTTTTTCAAAATCTACTTAAATTTTGGGTATCTCCTGATAGCCTTGTGAGGTTTTAAAACTCTTCAATGGGGCTTTATCCAGGGCATTAGGGCTTTGCCAAGACATTAGAGGATATGAACATGTGTGTGAGTGTGTGTATGTGCATTTACTTAATATGAAGATTACTCTAACATCATTTTAGAAACATAATTTATTTTTATAGATGTGACTAGTGCAAGGGAAAAGCATTTTTGTCATGACATCACCCCTTTTATGGCCTAAAGAGACCTGAGTTCAAATGTCAACCTCTAAACAATAAGCCCAGTTTGTCCTCTTAGGGATATAGTATACCTCTGGTTCATTTCAGAAAGGTATAGTGAGAGGATTATACAAATGCCCTGTGTGAACCCAGATTTTATATTTCTTGACAAGTATGTTGATTGCCAGAAGCATCAGTGGATTTCAATATGGTATATCTGTGATAAATGTAGGATGAGAATGACATTCCAAGTTAATAATAATTTCCTCCAGCAGTGGTGCCTGTGCCATTTACCTAAATCATCCCCCAAAATATGTTTTTTTCGAAGTATGGTTCTAAGGTTTTAAAAATGGGAAAAAACAAAGTTATTTTCTTTGAGTGGTGTTCTGGAGTTTACAGAACACATTCCTGCATATGATCCCTCTTGGTCCTCATGACAGCTCTGTAAACTGTCCAAGGCAATTATCATCTCCCCATTGTACCACCTGTTAACTAAGAATCCAAGATCCATGAATATTGCCTGAGGCCACACAGCCAGTCATTGGTGGAGTCTTGAAGGGGGCTCAGGTTTTCTCCCCCCTGGCTTGGTAATGGACCCCTGGTGGTGCTGTGGTTAAGAGTTCAGCTGGTTGGCAGTTGGAATCCACTAGCTGCTCCTTGGAAACCTTATAGGCAGTTTTACTCTGTCTTATAGAAATGCTATGAGTCAGAATCGACAGCAACAGGTTTGGTTTTTTTTGTTTTTGTTTTTGACTTAATAATATTCTCCAAGCATTAATATGACTGTTTGAACCATGGGCCCAGCTTTTTTATATGCGTATTGCGCTGCAACCTATTACATATTATTTATCAAAGGACTAACTGTAAGTTAAACACTAAATGTATTGAGCTAGAGGCAACACAGAACAGTTTCCGGAATTTGGACTGGCTGCATCATAAGGAAGTTGATGGCCAAATAGTAGATATTCTACGGTGAGGTGCTATAGAATTGGAGGTAGGACATGGCCTGGGCAATTAGGACATATTTTAGACAAGAATTTTAGAATAAAAGACGAGTGTCACAGAAACCAAGGGGATCTGGTTGAATGTATGGGATCCACAGGGGCTGCTCTGCTTTCTGACCATCTGCTGGTCAAAAGAGGATAAGATTGATGGTTGTAATGTCCTAGGGAAAGACTAGGGAAAGGGCTACCCCATATTAAAGGGGAGGTCTGTCCTGTGCAGATGAGGAAGAGGTTTTGCTCTAAGCTTTCAAGAGTTGCCTATTCCCCTTTGACTCTTCTCTCCCACTTTTAATTCTTATCCTTTCCTATGTCCTTTTCTTAGCTTCGTTGGGGCTAGAGGTCTCAATCTGAACCCATTGCTCAATTTTTGTATATGTATGAACAGACTATCTCTATAGAACAATATTAATATGGATCTTGTGGCATTTTTTCCCCAGAGGAACAAAGGAACAGCATCATCAACTCCAGTCTGGAATCTGTGGTTTCATCAAATGCAAACAGCATCCTTAATTCCAGCAGCAGCCTGCAGCCAAACATGAACTCTAGTGACCCAGACCTGGATGTGGTCAAACCCACGCGGCCCAACTCACTGTAAGTATGATGGCCAGTTGCCGCCACACTGGGGCCTTATCTACCATTCTGCCCAGAATTCGCTCTCTGGCCCTATCTGAATTTGAGGTGTTGTCCAGTGAACATGATTTAAACCTTCTCCTTAAATTTGGAGCTTGGCTAGTTTGTCAGAGGTTTGTTGAACATCATCATCTCACTTTTAAGGGAAATCATTATTCTTAACATACCGCTTCTTGGCCTTGATGATTTTTGATTTACCATCTTGCTGAGATGGCTTTGGTGATGGCTATTGCCTGTACTGGCTGCTGGGCATGAAAAGCAATTTCTTTTAGTCTTACAAACATCCAGGGACGAGTAGTAGCTCAGTAGGTCAGTAGCCAAGTCTGTTTCCCTCATTAATGTTGTTTCAGTTTCTCTTCTCCCTGACTGTGTTGGGAGTGTTCAATGCTACCTATGTGTCCACCGTCAGAAAGAAGAGTCCCCAGTAGCCCTTTGTGTCTTCATGTCCTCAAACCTTAGCATGGCTGTGATCTCATACCAGAGACTATAAACGAGATGAGCCCTGATGCTTCATTATTGAGCATTGAGCACCCATAGCCAAGACAGCCAGTTTCAAGACTGCCTGTCCAATCCTTCACAGAAACTAGATCTTCTCTGCAAGGGCCAGAAAGTTCTCACTTGTGGTTCATCCCACATTGCTTAGCATGCTTCTTCAGACCACCCCATAAATCTTATCAGCTAGAGCCTTTGCAGGAATAATGTGAGGCCATGACCAGAACAGCTGGGCTCTCAGGCTACAGTTATGTAAGACTCAGGACAAACAGAGTCGACTTTGCCTTCCTCTAGCGAAAAGAGTTTGAGGTTCAGCCACAGACTACCTTCAGGGCGACTGGTTCGCTTGAGACACCAGGGTGAGGGGGAGAGACCAGCATGCCGCAACCTTTTCCTGACCCTCTCCAAGCTGTGTTTGCGCGATAGCACCCTCCCATTCCATCTCTCTAAAGTATTAACAGATCTGCAAAATGGGTCCAATAATTTTTGCCTTAGGAGAGACTTTTGTTGTTGTGGTTAGTTGCCATTGAGTCAGTTCCGTCTCGTGGTGACCCCATGTGTGCAGAGTAGAACCACTCCATAGGGTTTGCAAGGTTGTGACTTTTTGGAAGCAGATAGCCAGGGCTATCTTCCGAAGTACCTCTGAGTGGGTTTGAACCACCAACCTTTCAGCTAGTAATCAAGCATTTAACCATTTGCGCCACCTAAGGAGAGTGAGTGACTAAGGGATTTTTAGATTCTCGGGAGGAAAAATGACTCTAAAAGTAAGAGGTACTTATAAAAAAAAAAATGCAACTACAGTGTAAGATGAAATTTTGGACTGAGAAAATCAGGCCTCTTTTTAGTGATTGGCAGCTTTAAATCCTCCCTTGACCTTCAGGAAGTTTTATTATTTATCTGTTATTTGGTAGCTACTGTGTTTGTTCACCAAGAGGTGGACCAGTGCCTCAAGAACTGAATGTAATATAACTTGTGTGGCTTATGGGCCACGAGTCTCTTCTGGTTCCCCTGGCTGCACTTGCCTAGGGAGCCTCCTGCCATGCTGGGTGGTTCTCAGGTCCTCCTAGACTTTAAGGAGAGCTTATTTTCTTTTTTGTCTACTTTGTTTAAACCTAGTACCTGGTAGTGACTGAAGTTATTTGTTAATCAGCATGAGCAAGGCTGAATTTCTAGCCCAGGTTGCTTAACATCCCCAGATTTTAGCCAGCTCGTACCAACTAGTGGTCTTTAATCTTTGTTTTCAGCAGCTAGTAGCTGTGAGCCCCCTGAGTCACCACGGAGTACAGTATATACAAAGAGGTTGCTTAGGCAGCTAGGTGGAGAAGGGAGACGTGTCTTTTAACACAGGTCCTGAAGGAGCGGGTTGGGATTTTTTTATTTTGTTGGTGCCTAGATGTGATTTGTTTTTCACAAATCATTGGGATTGCTCCACCTACTTCACACTGTCCAGGGGGACTATTCCCTGCCTGGCACAGATTTTTGGGGCTTTCCTGGGAAAGGGAGGGTAATGCCAGGAATGGTTTCATTTGTTTGCTTTTGGAAGAGGATTAGAGTTAGGAGTGTGGGTGTGTTTCCAACAAGACTGCTCTCCCTCCAAGCTGAGTCTCTGATGGATACCTGTGAGTGCTGAGGTTAAGGAAGGCTGTTACTGACATGGAAGCAGTGCCATTGTCACAGCCCTGGGTGCGGGCCATGCCAAAGCCCCTGTAAGTCCTCCACCAGCTTCACAGACCATTTCTCAGACCCAAGGCAGTGAATTGTTGTTCCTGGGTTCATGCCTCCTCAGACTATTATTCCTGTGATTTGCCTGTGAGGCAGTCCTGGCAAACAGAAGCCACAGAAATTTCCATGAGTAAATTAATTCTGAGAAGTTAGTTGACACGCTGTGCCATCCTGACTGGGCTCAGTCACAACCAACCAAGACCACTTGGGTCTCAACCACCATTCTGTATCCTCTGATTGCCTCTGTCATTGCCCAGTTTGAAGTGTGTAGCGATCCTTCAGTGGAAACACTTAATGATGCAGATGAAAGCAAAAAACAAGGCAGGGGGTAAGGGTTACCATCTGCTTGACTGTGAAGTAGACATGAAGCGGGGAACCAGTCACCAGGAAACTATCTTTTCTCATTTTATCTCATTCTTTTTTTTTTTCTTCATTATTTTTCATAATGACTGGAGAATCACTATGACCATGTAAAAATCATAACAAAAGAAACATGTTTGTTGCTCATTGCACTTTGATACCTGGGATAATAGATTTTTCTATATCGTTGGCCGGTCCTTCTTAATTCTCCAAGGTGATCATGGCCCTCTTGTTTGCATGGTCTTAGTGCTAAATCAGGTATCAAAATTGGAGATGCCACCATTCTACTGGTGCCAAGGCAAGGCTGCTGGGTTGAAATCTTTGGCAGTTCTTTAGGTAGCCATCTCTCCTGAAGATCAAAGGACATTTGGTAAGCCAGAACTAAAGTCCATTTAACCTGAAATTATCAGCAAGTGTTGCTGACTATTTTGTGCCCACACTTGTGCTAAGCTACCTGGGATAAACCAGGAAAGGGGATTCTATCTTTCTCAAGAGTTTAGAACTGGATAAGGAGGAAAAACAACAGAATATGGCAGTGCTAAATGGGATTTATAGCTCATAAGTGCTTTTAGAGTGCAACAACTACTATCTGAATATCTATTGAGTACATGCACCAGGTCAGAGTATTGGGAAAGATGGGGTAGGTGAAGAGTGAGGTGGGAATTGGGTAAGATTTAAATGGTTGGGTGGAGAACATTCCAAGTTAGGAGGAATGAGAAAGGCAGAGATGATCCAGAATGGATAAATACAGCCTGTAGACACATGTGTTGAACATGGGGAAAAGGAAGTGGGCAGAAGGGCTCTAGTCCCTTCCCCAATCATTACTGCCCCCCCCAAAAAAAAAAAAATTGAACCAGCATTTAAAAATCAAGAGGCTTCATGACCAAGTGGGATTTATTCCAGGAATGCAGGGGTAGTTCAAAAATAGAAAATCAACATAATACACCACATCAGTAGAACAAAGGAAAAGAACACGTGATCATCTTTATGGATGCAGCAAAAGCATTTGATAAAATCTAACACCGTTTCTTGATGAAGACCCTAAAGAAGATTGAAGTAGAAGGGAAATTCCTCAGTATGATTCTGGGCATGTATGAAAAGCCAACAGCCAACGTTATACTTAATGGAGAAAGACTGAGAGCTTTCCTCTTGAAATCAGGAACAAAACAAAAGTGCCCATTCTCACCACTTCTATTCAATGTATTAGAAGTCCTAGCCAGAGTGATAAGACAAGAAAAAGAAATAAAAGCTATGCAGATTAGAAAAGAAGAAGTAAAATTATTGCTGTTCACGGATGATATCCTATGTATAGAAAATCCCAGAGAGTCCACAAGAAAACTTCTAGAGCTAATAGAGGAATTCAGCAAAGTTGCAGGGTACAGGGTCAACAAACAAGTCAGTTGGGTTTCTATACACAAGCAATGAGAAATATGAAAGGGAAATTAGAGAAGCAATTCCATTTACAATAGCATCTAAAAGAATAAAATACTTAAGAATAAATCTAACCAGGGATATGAAGGACTTATACAATGAAAACTATAAAACACTGCTGAAAGAGATTTAAAAAGACTTAAATAAACAGAAAGATGTTCCATGTTCATGGATTGGAAGACTTAATATTGTTAAGATGTCATTGCTTTCCAAAGTAATCTATAGGTTCAACACAATCCTGATCAAAATTCCAACAGCCTTCTTTCTGGAAATAGAAAAAGCAATCCTCAACTTTATATGGAATGACAAGAGGCCCTGAATAGCTAAAGTAATGTTGAAAGAGAAGAACAAAGTAGGAGGACTCATACTTTCTGGTTTTAAAACATATTATACAGCTACAGTAATCAAAACAGCCTGGTACTAGTATAACAATAGACACATAGACCAATGGAATAAAATTGAGAGCCCAGAAATAAACCCACACATCTGTGGTCAGCTGATTTTTGACAAGGGTGCTAAGTCCATTCGATGGGGAAAGAAGAGCCTTTTCAATAAACGGTGCTGGAAGAATTGGATTTCCACATGCAGAAAAATGAAACAGGATCCATGCTTCACACCATATACAAAAACAAATTCAAAATGGATTAAGGACCTAAGTATGGAAACTAAAACTATAAAATAATTAGAAGAAAAAGCAGGGACAATGCTGTCAGGTCTAGCTTTTAACAATGGATTATCTAATACAATAACAAAAGCACAAACAGCAAAAGACAGTAAATAAACGAGACCTCATAAAAATTAAAAACTTTTGTTCATCAAAAGACTTTACAAAAAAAGTGAAAAGACAAGCTACTAACTAGGAGAATATCTTCAAGAAACCATATATCTGACAAGAATCTAATAACCAAAATATAAATAAAACTTAAAGACAAATAACCCAATCATAAAATGGGCAAAGGTCTTGAATAGACATTTCACCAAAGAGGATATTCAGAAGGCCACCAGACACATCAAAAGATGCTCAGAAATCAAAACCACAATGAGATACCATTTCACTCCCACTAGGATGGCTAAGATTTTTTTAAAAAAAACTGAAAATAACAAGTGTTGGCAAGGCTGTGGGGAAATTGGAACCCTTACCCATTGCTGGTGGGAAAGCAAAATGGTACAACTGTTCTGGAATACAGTGTGGCAGTTCCTCAAAAAACTAAAAATATTAGTACCATACTACCCAGCAGTTCCACTCCTAGGTATACACCCCAAAGTCTCGAAAGCAAAGACTCAGAGACTTCTACATGAGTGTTCATTGCAGCACTATTCACAATAGCCAAAATGTGAATGGATAAACAAAATGTGGTATATACATACAATGGAACACTACTCAGACAGTAGAAGAAATGAAGTCATGATACATGCTACAATATGGATGGAGCTGGAAGACATTATACTGAGTGAAATAAGTTGATCACAAAAGGACAAATATTGTATGACTTTGCTTATATAAAAAGACAAGAAAAGGCAAATGTATAGAGAACAAAGTTTATCAGTGGTTACCAGAGGCAAGAGAGAGGGGAAAAGGGGGAGGAGGAGTTAAGGATGATGGAAATATCACATTGATTAAGGGAAGGGTTGCATAGCTGATTATTGTAATTGCTGTCAGTAAGTTGTATACTTGAAAAAGTTGAACTGGCAAAAGTTGTGTGATAGACATAGTTACAACAATGACAAAAAAAAAAAAAAAAGAGTAGTTGCTGAGGCTGCTCGTGTACAGCGAAAAACCTCATGGGATTTGGTTTCTTGGTTTGGAGGTTTAGGGTCATGGTTTCATGGAACATCCCAGTTAATTGACCTAATAACATGTTTAGTGCTTCTGTTCTACCTCTTAGTTCGTTGCATAGTGCCTGGGGTCTTAAAGCTTGCAAGTGGCCATTTAAGATACAACAGTTGATCTCTCTTCACTTGGAGCAACAGAGGAAGAAGGAGTGTCAGGAATAGAAGGAAGGTATGGAATGTGTTGGTAATTGCCTCTATGAACAGCTACCTCCTTTGCCATGAGACCAGAACTAGATGGTGCCTGCATCCGTGAACAACAGCCTCCTTTACTATGAGACCAGAAGGTGCCCATCTACCATTACTGAACATTTTCATCAAAGATTATATAGAAGCATACTGATCAAAAGGGGGGAAATGTAGAACATAATTTCAAATATTAATGGACTCCAGACTTCCCAGAGCCATGAAGTTTGGAAGAACCCCTGAAACTGTTTTCCTGAGATAATCTTTAAACCTTAAACCAAAAATATTCCCTGAAGTCTTCTTTAAACCGAACAATAGTTTAGCTTAACTAGTAAAAAAGGTCTGCCTTAAGCATTATACTCTTTTAAGAACTATATATATGGGATCAAATTGACAACAATAACTTGAAAGATTAGATAGGAACTTTAGGAGGCAGTGAGTTTATGTTAATGGGGGAGGAACAACCCAGGAAAGGAGGGTGAGAATGGCTGCACAACTCTAAGAATGTAATCAGTGTCACTAAGTGGTAAATATAGAAACTGTTGAGTTGGTATATATGTTGCTGTATATATTCTCAACACCAACAAAATAAATAAAATTTTAAAAAAATCAGGAGACTTCAAATAAAAATCTAGATATCCAGCTTCTCTTGAAAAGTGATATTTGGCTACACTAAACCCACATGTTACCTGGTAACAGCTGATGCCCTTTGGCCCCTAGAATCTCACTTCTAGCCTGCTTCACTCTTGTATATCACCTCCGTGTAGGCCTGTGGTAAATTAAACATGGCCACACAGTCTTTGCGGCTCATATCATCAAGAGGTGTAGCCCTAGTTATAAAAGAAATTAAGGATGGAATAAAGAAATTCATAGAATCAAATGAGAATGAAAACACATTGTACCAGAACCTTTGGGACACAGCAAAAGCAGTGCTCAGAGGTCAGCTTATAGCAATAAATGCACACATCCAAAAAGAAGAAAGGGCCATAATCAAAACATTAACCCTACAACTGGAACAAGTAGAAAGAGA
>NW_004444016.1:10616474-10617598 GCF_000243295.1 Trichechus manatus latirostris
AGAAACAAATCACCAACTTCATATGGAAAGGGAAGAGGCCCCGAATAAATAAAGCATTACTCAAGAAGAAGAACAAAGTGGGACGCCTAACACTACCTGATTTTACAATCTATCATACTGCCACGGTAGTCAGAACAGCCTGGTATTGGTACAACAACAGATACATAGACCAATGGAACAGAGTTGAGAATCCAGACATAAGTTCATCCACCTATGAGCAGCTGATATTTGACAAAGGCCCAAAGTCTGTTAATTGGGGAAAAGACAGTCTCTAACAAATCCTGCTGGCATAACTGGATATCCATCTGCAAAAAACTGAAACAAGACACATACTTCACACCATGCACAAAAACTATCTCAAACTGGATCAAAGACTTCAATATAAAATCAAAAATGATAAAGATCATGGAAGAAAATTAGGGACAACGCTAGGAGCCCTAATAGATGGCATAAACACCATATGAACCATAAGTAACAATGCACAAGCACCAGAAGAGAGACTAGAGAAATGGGAGCTCCTAAAAATCAGACACTTATGCTCATCAAAAGACTTCACCAAAACAGTAAAAAGACATCCTACAGACTGGGAAAAAATTTTTGGCTATGACAAATCCAATCAGTGTCTCATCTCTAAAATCTACAAGATACTGCAAAACCTCAACAACAAAAAGACAAATAGCCCAGTTAAAAAATGGGCAAAAGATTTGAACAAACACTTCGCCAAAGAAGATATTCAGGCGGCTAACAGACACATGAAGAAATGCTCATGATCATTAGCCATTAGAGAAATGCCGATCAAAACTACAATGAGTTATCATCTCACCCCAACAATCCAGCTATCCCGCTCCTTGGCATATATCCTAGAGAAATAAGAGCCATCACAAGAATAGATATGCACACCCATTTCATTGCAGCACTGTTCACAATAGCAAAAAGATGGAAACGACCTAGATGCCCATCAACGGACGAATGGATAAACAAATTATGGTATATCCACACAGTGGAATACTATGCAACAATAAAGAACAACGATGAAGCCATGAAAAACATATTACATGGAGGAAGCTGGAACTTATTATGCTGAGTGAATTTAGTCAGTCACAGAAGGACAAATACTGTATAAG
>NW_004444016.1:10618142-10633118 GCF_000243295.1 Trichechus manatus latirostris
GAGGCCAACTCTTCAGACAGGGATTGGACTGGACTGTGGGACATAAAGTGATACTCGTGAGGAGTGTGCCTCTTACCTGAAGTAGATACAAGAGACCAAAGGGGCAACTTCTGTCCGGAGGTGAGATGGGAAAGCAGAGAGGGTTAGGAGCTGGTTGAATGGATATGGGGAATCAGGGGCGGAAAGGAGGAGTGTGCTTTCGCAGAATGGGGTGAGCAATTAGGGTCACATAACTGTGTATAAAATTTTGTATGGGAGACTAACTTGAAATGTAAACTTCATTTAAACTACAACAACTAAAAAGAAAAAGAAGTGTAGCCCTTGGATCTGGTCTGACCTATGCCATCTGACCTGCTTTGACTGATAGAATATGACAAGAGTGACACTGTGTGATTTCCAAGTTCAGACCTCAAAACCTTGCAGCTTCTCCTCTTGGAACCCAGCTGCCTGGTAAAGAAACCCAGTCTGGCCTCCTTGAGGATGAAAGACCATTAGAGACAGAGGCCCCGCTCCTCCAGTGAAGCCCACTCCCTGGCTGACCAATCAGTTGAATGCAGCCACATGAGTGAGTCCAGGCAAGCGCAACAGAAAAACTGCCCAAAAACCCACAGATTCGTGATAAGCAATACATTGTGGTGGTTTTAAGCCACTGAGTTTGGGGTGGTTTATTATGCACCGATAGCTAATTGACATAAGACCTATGAGTTTGTGACCCTTGAGTCATGCGCAAGTGCCCTGGGATTTGGCTCAACTCCCTGGGTGAGGTAGAAAGGTATGGAAGATTTTCACTATGGAGTAGTACAGTGTGGAGACCAGCCTCTCGATTTTCAGAATCCTCTTTGAAGGAAACTGACTCATAACTGAGATTCTAAGAAATTAAGAAACAAAACAAAACCCATAACTAATGGCTGAGGCAACAAGAAAAATAGCTCAAGCATTGCAAGGGAAAGCATGTACCCTAGGTTTTGACCCTGGCACCAGCGTAGATTGGTTGGTACCAGTCCTGTACTCTGAACAAGCCCATCCCTCCACTCCCTCTGATGGAAGAAATGGGGTTGGCCTGCCCTTAAAAAGGGAGGTTATTCAATGAGTGCTTACAAAGGGCTGCAAAAATAAGTCACTTTCTCCTTCCACCATGGCCAACACAGTTGGCATCGTGCCACCTCCTCTCTGGATGATAATGATTTTTAACAAGGAAGTAAACAAATGTGGAGGAAGAAGTCAGGAATGTCCCAGGGGGCCTAAGATACCACAGTACTTCCCCAAAATAAAAAACTACCAGGTGAATGCTTTATTCATACCATTATGAGGGAATAGGAGGATAGAGAATGACTACAGCAAGGGAGGAACCCAAACTTGGAGCTCTCCCTGCCCAAATGGTCCCCACCCCTAAAAAATAACCAGCTGCTCAGTAGCCCCATAAATAAAACTAAATTTTCTTGTCCTTTCCTCTTAACACACACACACATGCATTTCCAAGTTATTTCTGGTGACCCAAAAGATGTGTACATGCCAAGTGCCTTCAGATTCTGCCAGAGTCAACCGTCCTCTCCCATCTTAGTGGCCAGTGAGCTGTAAGGGAACAGTCTCTAGAATTCTGAGGATAAACAAGGTCTGTGTCCTGGCAGAGCTGTTACTCTGCTTGAAGCACTTTTGGCTCCTTCTGAGTTTAATTCAGCTGCTCTCGGATGAAATTTGGGGAAAACTTGCCTTGAGGGAGATCTCTAAAAATCTGACTTATGTTCTGCTTATTCAGTCAACATTCATTCAACAAATATCAACTGAACACCGACTGTGTGCCAGGTGTTGTTCTGAGTGCTGAAGACAGAGTGATGAAAAAAATCAGTCTCTGCTCTCATGGGTGTCCTATTCTATATAAATATATGGAGAAAGAAGATAAATCAGCGTGTAATATATGGTGGTGCAAATGGTTAGCACTCGGCTAACTGAAAGGTTGGAAGTCCACCCAAAAGTGCCTCGGAAGAAAGGCCTGGTGATCTGCTTCTGAAAAATTCAGCTATTGAAAACCCTATAGAGCACAGTTCTACTCTGACACAATGAGGTCGCCATGAGTCGGAGTTGACTCAATGGCAACTGGTTTTTTGGCTGAGATGAGATGTTGAGAAGCTTCACAGAAGGAAGGAGACAAGTTACTTTCAGTCTCTCCTCAGTTTCCTGATCTGTAGAGTAATCACACCCTCTTCAGAGAGTTTTGACAGCTAAGTGAGGTCACCCTTTGTCATCTCATTTACATGTTTAGCACTATGAATGGCAATTATTATTTTGGAGGGTTCCCCTCTAGACACTGTCCTTCCTCTAGTTCTGTTCCCTCAGCCCAGGTATGTATTTTTCCTGTGCAGAGAGATGCCACAGGGCTGTTCCACTTACCTTCCCCTACCAGCTTACTACCTTTGCTCAGATACTGGAGCTATCCCTCAGTTCAGTCTTTGAGTTATGGATGAGGAGGAGGAACTTCTGCTAGAGAGGCAGGTGTAGGTTGCCCCACCTTAAACCACATCGGCTGCGGTAGGCATGCCTGTTTCTGGAAACTTTGGAAACCTCCAAATCTCACTGCGTACCTGATGAATTGGGTGCATAGCTGTTATTTATTGAGACTAAATGAATCACAAAATGAATAACATGCATTAGACAAGTAATAATTAATGGCATATTTTTTAAGTGATTTTACCATCCTAGTATTATTTTATGCCAAAGGGTTACACCCAAACAGCTCTGATTTTACTAGATTTATCTTTGTCATTCTTTGGAATGCAGGGATTTGATCTTCTGTGGTTGGATCGGGGTTCTGTGGAGGAGGATCTTTCCTGTTATATTGAGGATTCTTTGTTTTTCACTCACCCCCAAGCAGAAAAGATCTCTTCAGATCGTTTTGCGTCAGAACCTGGTGACATTCCCCGACCTGGGAAATAAAATTTTCCCTTGAAAGCATAATCATCTTCATGAGGAATCATTTGCCTTTTCTTGTTCCTCCTCCTCACAACACCCACAGCAATTCCAGCCTACTCGTTGATTGTTGTTTTTCGGACATTCCCGGTCCCCTCCCTCTGACACCTCAGGCTCCGGGGACTGCCTCAGCCACGGCTCCTCCAAGTCACCAGGCCATGTTTGCTTGATGTTTTCAGAGATTGTTACTGGAGTGACCCCTATACTTGTTTTCTGAGTGGCTTTCTGTCAGCTTTTCCTGTCCTCTTGCCAAGATAACCCTCGCCAGTCAGGAGCCCAGCCGAGTTTCACTTGGTTGAAAGTGGAGATTCTTGCCTGGTGACCCATGTGATCTTTATTGGATAAATGTGTTTGATGATTAGCGGTTCTTCATTTTTTAATATAAAAATTGCTTTAGGCAGCCCTCACACTTCATGACCCAGCAGGATTTCTTTCCCAAGCACCAGCACTATCAGAGGTACTTGGATCCCCACAGCCTGTCAGCAGAGGGGGTGTGGGAGGAGGTGGGGACTGGACTGCTTGAGTGCATATCCACATCTCATTTTCCAGCATAGTGGAAATCACAAGTGGAAAAAAGTTTTCCCTCATACATGTTGTTCTTTTCTTTTCTCCCTTACGAACTAAAATCATACAGATGGTCTGCATTTTTTTCATAAATTTGTTAACCTTGCTAAATGAGCTAAAACCATTTCCCAAATTTGCCTTGACATATCACAAAAAAACAAACAAACCCTTTGGCGTTGAGTTGATTCCGACTCATGGTGACCCCGTGTGTTACAGCATAGAACTGTGCTCCATAGGGTTTTCTTGGCTGTAATCTTTATGGAAGAAGATCACCAGGCCTTTCTTCCACTGTGCTGCTGGGTAGGTTCAAACCACCAACCTTTAGACTAGCAGGCAAGCACAAACTATTTGCATCACTCAGGGACATGACATACAGTAGATGCTTGAAGTCTTGGGGTTAATTAAAGGTACAGATGAATTAATTTTATTCTGCATTTAGCCACCCTCAAATGCCTTTTGGCTTTCTATTTTATATGTATAAGTAGGTTTTAAACATTTTAAACTTTAAGTTTTGGGTAGAACCCTTAGGGAAGGAAATAGGCTTACGATTTTGCATAGCTTTCAGCACTATTCTGTCTGTAAGGGGACTTTGAAGGAACTCCGCAATGCCATTTCTCTCGCTTAGTCTGATTTGGAATTATTTCTCTCCATATGTGTATAATTTGGGGGATATTATTGGTAGATTGAGATGCTAAATCCTGGGTCAAAATGCATAAATAACCTAGGCAAATTAAAATTACATTATAGTACTATCTTTTTAACCTTTTTTCAGTGTGGAAAGCAGATGCTTGGTTAGGAATGCATTCCTAGCTGGAAACAGCTTTCAGATCTTAACCCCTTCTCCGCATTAAGAACCTAGGAAATCATCAGGATCTACTGTGGGCTTCATTTGGTCCTTGTTACACCAGTCTATCAGAGCAGACTCTTAGCTCAGTGTCATGGGTCTCAAAGTGTGGTACTGGGACCAGCGTGACCTGGGAACTTGTTAAGAAATACGAAATTCAGGCCCCACTCTAGACCTACTGGATCAGCACCTCCAGAGGAGGGGCCCAGCAATCAGGTTTCACAAGCCCTGCAGGTGATTCTGATAACAAGTTAAAGTTTGAGAACCACTGGTGTAGTGTATTACACTGATAGACTTATTCTTCCACAAGTATAAAACCAGGACTTACAGGCCAAGCCTGTGTCCTTACTGGCACTCTGATCATTGTCCGTGCAGTGATGATAGCAGTGGGCTCCAGAACACCCTCCCCTGGCCTTTGAGATCAGTCACAGCTTATTTGTTGAACCCTGGGCTGATGTGGCTGAGAAGTGATGGGTTTGATTCTCAGGGAAAAAAACCCAGTTAGCTCACCAGTGCTGCAGTTCCAGACTCCCCAGGGAAGCCCAACAGTCTGCTTTGCTAATGCATGCCTTTCAGTCACAAATCAAGAGAGGGCAGGTGGATCAATTAATCAAGCCAACAGACGTTTTTATTGAGCACCTATTATGTATGTGGAGCCCTGGTGGCACAGTGGTTAAGAGGTCAGGTTGCTAACCAAAAGATTAGCAGTTCAAATCCACCAGCCGCTCCTTGGAAACCTTGTGAGGCAGTCCCGCTCTGTCCTGTAGGGTCGCTATGGGTTTAGAATGACTAGACAGCAATGGGTTTGGTTTTAATGGGTTACTACTGTGTGTGTGTGAGTCCCTGGGTAATGCAAATGATTAAGCACTAGACTACTAACCGAAAGGTTGGCAGTTCGAACCACTCAGAGGCAGCTCAGAAGACACGCCTGGCCATCTGCTTCAGAAAGGTCACCGCCGTGAAAACCCTATGGAACAGTTCTCTGTGCACATGAGGTCACCATGAATTGGAATCGACTGGACAGCAACTGACAACAACACTGTGTGTAACGTGAGATGATCAAGACCCTGGCATTCAGGAAAACAGCTCTCAGGGTAGTGATACTGAAAGTGGTGGATCAGCACTTACATAGACAAAAGATTTGAGACTTCTAAATCAGGATTTCCCAAACTGGTGGAGGACGCAAGTAGAGGGCAAGGACAAAAAAAGCAAGAGCTGATAAATGTTAAGCTGGAAAAGTTCAACAGATTTTTGACTACAGGACTTCTGAGCCTTTACTGTGTCCCAGAGGGCATGTGTAAGGCCACATTCCTAAATGCATTTGATCACAGGACATACTTTCTGTAGCACTTCTCTTAAATCTCTTCAAACAGGATTCCACAGTTTAGGAAATGCCCTTCTAAATCAACCCTCTACTTTTGAGAAGGAAAAATGTATTTCTCATAATGGATGGTATTGTATAACAGATCCTTCAAGAGAGCAGAGATTTAGTTTGCATATAAATTTATGCCCACAGATTGCTCTCTGAAGGCTGAAATGGGTTGTATCTAGAAAACCCTTTGTGCAAAGCATCAGTAAGCTTTGGGATCTGGTATACGTAAAAGCTCATGAAATCTGGTAGTGCACCTCCCTGGGCAATTTTTTTGCCTTCTCTGAGCTGAACCTCTTCTGTGAAATAGTAATAAGACCTGCCTTCAAGGTTGTTGTGAAGGTCAGATGAGATAATGCCTGCATAACACTTAGTAAATGGTCTGGCTCAGAGTAAGTGGTTCATCAAAATTGGTTGCTATTCTTATTTTATGTTTTTATCATTATCTGGACTTATCGTTATCAAGAGCCTGCCCCCTACCAACAAACAGACCCACAGTGTTGGTTTCTTTCAGTGGTAGTAGTGTTATTTTGTTGGATCCTGGCATGACACAAAGAAACCCAGATTAAAAACATTGAGATAATAATAAAAAAAGAATTAAAATACCTAAAACTAAATTGACTATAAATAATAAGATACACTGAAATCAAAGAAGCATTCTTCTTACCAGACAGGCTTCACACTACGTGCACAAGGTCAGCAGGCTTGGGTGTGTACTCTCATGCTTGTCTAGCCATCAACCTTATTGTTTCTCCATCGGGTGGAGTCAATTGGAACTGCTCTAATAAGACTAAAACCTAATTGCAATCCTGAGTCTTCACTGGGGGATGATTTAGCTTCAGGAATTCCTTTCAAGCCTAAGACTCTGTATAAATTCAACTGTCATTACGGCAAAAAAAAGAAAACGAGTTTCTGAAAAGATGATTCTGAAATTTGGTATCTGAGTCTTCCACTGTACTTGCTGTATCAGGTTCTCTTCCAGTGCCCATCGCCCTCGTTCACAAGGAAGCAGTGGGGTTCTCACCAAGGCACTGCTTCAGTTTTCTTTCCAATACTCCTTACAAATTGAAGACAGCTGGTGATGGGGCTAGTCCCTGGCTATGTATCAGAATTGCTTAGAAAAGGGATACATAGCTGCCTGAAGGACCACCTCATTACCTTTTGTTGCCCTATAGGAGAGAAGCCATGTCTTCAAAAGAAACCAAGATGATATTGTCCACAAAGAAACAAAGGCAAACATATATGTCCAAGGATGAGGTAGGATCCTAAGAGGAGACATTGGCAAAATCAAAACAGCATAATTCAAGGAGGGTTTATTTACAAGAGATAGTACAGTAAGCCAGGACTAGTAGCAGCCAACCAGTTACCATACCAAAGGGACATGAGTAGGAAGTGGTCACCAGAACCCAGAAGGGGAAAGATTTGTATAGAGTTAGTGCCTTAAGAGGAACAGTGACCTTTGACCGGGCAACACAGCCAGGTGGAGGCAGCCTCTCAGAAAGAGGACTTACTTGCCTTACTCCTTCTAATCTGCTGCCAGAGCTCCCCATTAGTGACCCCAATGGGAAGCCATGAGCCCTGTTGATGTAATCTGTACTGGTTAACTACCAGAGAAAAAGGCAAGGTGGAGAATGGATCTAGGGGGGAAATAGATGTCACCCAGCACAGATGTATATTGTGGTAAACAGTTTATGAAAGCCAAAGAGTGGAAAGAGTAGAAATAGTCATCAATAAAGGACTGCTTAAATATTTCGCAGAGTGGAGTACAATGCAATAAATAGAGGGATGAGGTAGCTTTATGTGGGCTGATATGGAACAACCTTCAAAGGTACATTAAGGGAAAAAACAATGCACAGGCCAGTGTGCATCTGTGGTTCTCAGCCCAGGCTGCATTTCAGCATCACCTGGGTAGCTTAAAAATACCAACACCTAGGACCTGCCCCTGGAGGCTGATTTAATTGAGCTGGAGCGGGATCGGCCCATTGGTATGTTTCTTAAGCTTCCTAGGTGATTTTATATGCATCTAAACTTAACAAACCATTAGGGTAGGTAATAGGTTCCTGCTTAAGAATCTAGGGATATATACACATACAGATGTGTGTATATGTCTGTATTATTTCTGGAAAGATAAAGGGGAATGAATCTGTGTGGTTGTCTCTGAAGGAAGCTGATTGGGGTGGTGGTTTGCGTGGTAGGAAGGCTGAGTTTTCATTATCTACCCTTTTGTAATGTGGGAAGTTTTTACATGTGCATGCAGCGATTGTTCAATTTCAAAAACTCAAAAATAGATCTGCTCAGTTTTGAAATCGCCATGCTTTCATTCTCTTCTTAAAACTGTGGAGCACTTCTTTTTGAGAAAAGATTCTTTCTTTTTTTTTTTTTTTAACCTTTAAAATGTTTTATATTCTCAATGGCTAGGGTTCGGAGTGAGATTGAAGAATAAAGCCAGTACCAAGAAGGTGTTGGTTTTGGTGTGTTTTAATTGAAATTAAGGCCACTTGAATCATTCCTTCAATGACCAAATGACTCCTCCTCTCCAGGCTGGTCGATCCATAGCTCCAGGTGAGTCTAGTAAATGCCAATTCTTGGAACAACAGAGGAAATCTGTATGGAGTTATAAGCTCTCTCTCAGGAGCTGAGTAGAGTGGATCCAGCTAGACTCCTGTGTGTAGACTGATTTCAGATATCTTATCAAAGTTGGGAAGCCCTAACTTAGGAAAACCAGAAAGTCATTTTTAACACTGAGCAGCTCCTCATGAACTACTTTCCTCACCCCCTACCCAAGAATCTGAAATTTAAGTAGCTCCATTATCTTGAGTTATATAGTTCTTTCACCAGATCTTCATCTCATTCCTCCATCCCCGATCTACCCAATTTCCTTTAAAAGCTCCATTTAAAGCAAAATATAGAATAGGAAAACCTTTACTCATGACCTTAATGGAGATACGCTAGAGGTACTCAATAATAATTAGCAGTTGCCTGGTATCCTCAGACCCACTGCTTAAATCAGCTGTATTCATCACTATCCCCTACCTTCTAGTACATAAGATTACCTGTTTCATGTTAATGAGAAAAAAGGGGGCAATTTAGTAGTTGTATAATCCTTTTCTGCTCCTATTACTTGTAAGCGTAGGAAAAGTGATACTGACTAGAAGAAAAGGAGAGATTTTGTTTTGTTTTTTGATGACTATAGCAATGAGATAGGATAGAAAGCATCCTAGTCTATGCTGTTCACCACTGCACTCAAAACCTTAGATAATTTAAGCAGATGAAATTTACAGAGGGGAATTTGAGGGTTGTGGCACCAGGGATAGAATGGGAGAATTAAATTGGCAAGTCTGTCTTCATGTCATGTCAGACGTCACTGACAAAGATGATTTAAACCCATAACTCAAGCGCTTTGACATGAAGAACTGCTTGGAAGCTGGCAAATCCAAAGCTAAAGCACGAGGGAGATTTCTTACTTGCAAATAAGTATGTTAGCTGCAGGTCTGTCTCGGAGAAGCCTACGTCCTCTCTAGCTTCCATATGCTGTGTCTTATAGCATAGATCTCATGGTGGGAGCTCCATAGAACTCTTTGCTTCCTGTGGGGACACTGTCTTCTCCCCGCACACATACATATCCTCTTTCCCATTCTTTTCTTGACCCTTTGTGTGAAAGTGGAATTAGAGGAAATATGTCCTTTCTCATCCCATGGCATCACTCACAATGTTCATTTGTCACAGTGAAAACAAACTGGCAGGAGATCAAGAATCAAGAAGTAGAATCATGGGAATGCTGACACATTAATCCAATAAAGACAAGATCCACATGTTAGTGACTGACATGGCTGACGGAATCATCCAGTGCAACCCTGTACTGTCCCAGTGATGACTGCAAGCATTTAATTATCAGCAGAACACCATCATTTGCTCTTGCCCAACTCTCTACCCTCTCTTAAATCTCAATGAATTGCGAACTTATTTTTGTCTTCTATTTCCCTGGGGAGCATGGACACTACCGGTTGAATAGTTGCTGCTGCGGGTTAACTGTACTCTGGAGTACTTGCTATATTAGCATCCAGGGACAGATTACCTAGTAAGCAAGCTACACATGTGCTCACTTGTGTTTACGTACTAATCTGTAGTGCATGAAACCCATGTGAAATTGGGCACTCCAGATTAGTACATAAACACAAGTAAGCCCGTGCATACCTTACTTAACTGCTTAATCTGCTCCTGTTGGCACCCAGAGTTGGCCAGATCTGACAGACAATTCCTTTCTAGCCAATTAGTAAACATTTAAAGTAGGTCCCTGGGTGGCACAAATGGTTTGGTCTCAACTACTAACCTAAAGGTTGGTGATTCGAACCCACCCAGTGGCACCATGGAAGAAAGGCCTGAAGGTTTGCTTCTGTAAAGATTACAGCCAAGAAAACCCTGTGGGGCAGTTCTACTCTGTAACACACCAGGTTGCCATAAATCAGAATCGACTCAACAGCAACAAGTTTGTTTGTTTTTTCTTTAAGTACCTACTGTTTAAGACAATGTTCCAGGTGCTAAGAAAGAGACTAAAATATACCTTCTTCTCAAGGTTGTTAGAGTCCAAATGGAGGAGATAAGACCTATACACAGGGGGGAGCGGTGCTGCCAGTACAAGATGGATTTTAAGTAGTAAATGAGTGGCAATGGTCATTCACTCAAAAATATTTATGGTTTAAAGAAATGTCTTTGCAGTTGTACATTGTGGAGGCAGAGGTTCTAGTAAACTCCTTAGTTCGTCTTCTAGATCTGCCTTGAAGCTTATACTGTCCTTGTTCTTCCTTGATCAGCTTTCTGTGAGTGAAGAAGGAGAGTTCTAGTTTTATAACCAACTTTTTTGTTTTGTTAGCTGGGAGGTCTTCTACCTCTCAAGCACTGCCTGTTGTCAAGCACCAGGCTTATAAAAGATGGTGGAGTGCCCCGAATGTTTTTTTCACAGAGATCTCTATGGATCCAACATTTTAGAAGCCAAAAAAAGACTTAAAATTTGGACCAGAAAAAAAAAAAAGATATTGGAAGGAATGAAAGACTGGAATTTGATCATTTGAGTATGTTGCGTTTTTGAAGTTTTCTTTTTCTCACTGACCAGAGTATTTCTCATTAGGGCATTATTTGTACTTCTTTTTTTCCTCCCAAACAACTGGTAGTTTATTAACACTTGTTGCAGCAAAAATCTCTAACACTGTCTTACTTAAAGCCCTATGCCAGATGTCCTTTTAAATTGAAGTTTAATCCATACCTTCAGGGATTGTTTTCTGACTTTATATAAAAAAGTAAAGTTCTCGGGAATTAGTAATTCTTTAAACCCTAAATCAGAAGAGCCAGGGAAAATAAGTGAAAGAGAGATGATGCCTTGTTGTGGGTTGGGGGAAGTTTTGCTATAAACGTTCATGCAATACCCAAGTTCTGTGTAGGGATGAGGGCTCTTTTTCCTGGTTCTTTGCCTTTAAGACAATTGTGAATTAAATTCCTTCCTCACAAGCCACTTATCAAGTTCCGCCTTTAATTTCAGTATGAATCAATTAGGTCATATGCCCACAAGCAAGCACCTTGGTTCGTCATTACAAAGAAAGAAACTCTTCTTGCTACATTTGTCTTTGCACACATGACTGATTTTTCCAGGCTTCTCTTTTGCTTCCATAAATGTCACCTCCTGGAGTTTATTCTTTTCAGGGTACAATTCAGTAGCCAATGCCAGTGGTGACACAAAGGGAGGCTTACTAGACTCTAAGTTGAGTTGATGTTTTGAATGCAGCTAGCCCTGAATTGGACCATAGAGTACTCTATTAACCATAGGCTAAATGCCTCTGTTGAAAGTCGGTGAGAGCCAGCTTTCTGCCTTATTTCTCATTTTTGGTGTGCCTTGTACAAGCAAGTTCACAGTGTAGCCCACTGAACTTAGCATACCTAGGAAAGAATTAGGTCTCTATGTGCTAAAATGTTCAGTGGAAACCTAAGCCCCTCGTGCAGAACATGAATATATATAAGCCTCTGTTATTAACTAGCAGAACCGTATTTCTGTGCTGCCACAACCTTATGTTTAGTTTGTACTTTACTCCAGATTTATGTCAAAATACCAGAATTTGTAGTAAGGAGAAGAAAGAAAACACCATCACGTTACAGATGAGCTGACCTATGTGTTTTGCCACCTATGAAAGATGTTCCCTTGTCTCTGGAGAGGATAAGTGTTTTTCACGATTACTTTCTTCCGTACACCCTTGGGGCTGGTGTGGCTCCATGTGGTAGCTGTGAGGCTGTAGTGTGTGTCTGCACAGAGCTGGTGGAGTCAGGACATCTAAGGGCCATATTTGTTTTGCTGAGTGGTGCACACAGGTTGAGTCAAAGCTACTAAAGACAATGAGATTTTTAGAAGCTGGATGGAGAAGAGGGAGGAGAGATGAGAGAGTTGTCAGTAAGGGGAGGAACTTGGAAGGAACAGAAACATCTAAGAGGAAATTGTATGACGTTTCTCTTATGTGGTGTGCAATATGAGTCCTCTTCCATGTCGCCTCATGAAGTCTTCAGTTAAAGTCAGTTCCTAATTGTGCAGCCTGTCACAGTGTTAAGAGGGGACAGTGGTAAGGCTCTGAGGACAGAGGATTTGAGTTCTTATCCCAGCTTCACTGCTTACTAGCTGTGTTACCATAAGTTACTTGACCTCTATAAGGCTCATCTGTTTAATAGAAATAATGATAATATCTACTTCATAGAGTTGTTGTGAGGATTAAATAATTCATGTATAGTACCTAGCATGACTTCTAGCGCATAAGTGCCCAATGAACGTTAACTGCCATAATTATTGTCATAGTTGTTATTTTAACAGTAACTGAGGATTTGAAATGTCTTTGGAGGGTTGTACTGAAGTGCTGAGTCCAACTTCACGAGGGACACAGAGTGAGAACAGAGGCTGCCCATGGGAACTCAGTCATATCTGAGGTACAGATAATGGCCCATCCCCAACACAGCTAGACCAATTGCAGTTACACACCTGGCAGTGAGCACAAAAGCTCTCCGAGTAGCCAGAAGAGCCCACAACCCTTATCTGGTTACCATTTTTTGGCGTGGTGGACACTGTCTGGTGACTTTAGGGGATAGAGGAAGTATGGGGAAGAAACACAGGCAAGGAACCAGGAAAGGCACTCAAGGCTGTTGGGGTCCAGGCAGAGCAGGAACTAAAGGGAAATGGGGGCCCTTGGAAGAAGATGGGGACCAGATAGAGCTGAGCAGCCATTTTTGCTCCCCGTTACCACCATTCACCTACTCGATGTCTTGGCCTTCTCAGCATCCAGCTGCTGCTGCTTAATGCTACCACCTGGCTTACACTTTCCCACCATTCTTTGCATCCTTTTTTCTCCCTCACAGTTTCTGCTTCCTTATAACCTTATATTACAATGATTCCTTATGGCCCTACTGCTACCTCATAGCTTCATTCTTCGTAGAATTTCATCTTCTGCTTCTGCCTTATTCTCTGCTTTCCAGCCCTATTTCCTGAGAGAGAGAATATGATTGGCTGAGTTTACCTTTCTGCTGAGCCAAGCCATTGGCTGATGACCAGCCTGTGGATGGAGGCCCTGAGTCAGATGATTTAATCATCTGTGGCCACAGGGGGCAGGGCTATGAAACCTTTCAGGAGGAACTGAGGTTAGAGCAAGTTCAAAGGTTGTCATGTCTAAGATATTCGTTATTTTACACACAGTTTTAACAAACTTGGTTCCTAGGTTTTCCAACATTCAGTATCTCTTAACTAACAATCATACTACATGAGGTAGTTACTTACATTCACCAAGCAGAAGACTAATCGTTGCCGATGAGGCAGAGACAGAAAAACTTAAAAAGAAAAATAGTATAAAGAGTGTAATAATCCAAAGGTCTGGATATAGAGTTTGCACCCAGCAGCCCGTTGGGTCACAAGTATATGACAGCCCAAGGTTGTAATTGATATTTATAATCCGTACTCCCCAATAAAGTAAATTACTTTCAATATATTCTGTTTTCAAAGGTAGAAGAAAGGTGTGCTGCATCTTAGAAAGATCTCCACTGGTTATAAAAAAAACATGGGTGCTTAAATAGCTAAGACTGATTTGTTTGTAGAGTTACTCAATGGAAAACCTTTTTCTTCACTCATGTAGATTTTGTATCACAATTCTCATGACATGACCTAGAGAGATGGTAATGTGTGTGTGTGTGTGTGTGTGTGTGTGTGTGTGTGTGTATTAGGAGGGGGGGAAGGAGAACATAACCAAGTCAAGCCAAGCAGAATATTTTCATGGGGATTTTTTTTTTTAACTGGACCTGGATTAATAGCCTGACTTGCCCTCCAGAATGGTCAGCAGTCATTCTCCCCACCACGTGAAGGAAGTCCAGTTGCTGTCATTACAATGTGCAAAGAGAAACACAGGAGATAGTAGGAACAACACTAGACAGATGGCTTCCTGAACCATTTTTTTTCCTTACTGTAGTTCAAGGAGTTTCAGTCTTTGCAACCAAAGTATCCCTGGCTATGATTTTAGCTTTTTTTTTTTTTTTTTCACTCAAGTATCCAACAGATATTTACTGAATATCCTCAGTATGTATGCATAAGCAGTATTCATCTTGGCTGTGTTACAACCCAAGACCAAACCCATTAAAAAAATTCTGACACCTTCAGCTTTCAGCAAGGGCTGTTTACCTTGGAGTCAGGCTACACCACTAAGAGACTGCTTCTGAGCTCACAGAGGGTAGAGCAACACAGAGACAATTGGGACAGGCCACATTCATAGTGAACTTAATAAGGCGAGAGTATAAATAGCGATCACATAGCCTTATGGAAAATCCCTGCTTATTTTTACTCCTTAGACAGAGTTGCTATGTTTAGCCTTCAGTTACTGTGCTAAACCTGCTATAAAGTACACCTGTATTTATTTGGATCAGTAACATCCATTCTCTTAATCAACTTGTAAGTGAACTATGGAAACTGTATGCCCGCCATTCAACTATAGGCTGAGACAATGTCACAAAGCACCAGTGCACTATTGAAGTTACCACTGGGGCCTTTGCTTTTGGAATGTTTGCATTTCTCTTAGTTCACAGCCTTTCTGGACTCTAACAGAGCTGGCTATTCCCGTCCTCCTCACGTACTTCAAGGAACTAGTATAAACTCCCCTAATGTTACATCTTTACTTTCTTTTTTTTTAATTGTACTTTAGATGAAGGTTTACAGAGCTAATTAGTTTCT
>NW_004444016.1:10634103-10635329 GCF_000243295.1 Trichechus manatus latirostris
CATAGTATTCCATTGTATGTATGTACCAAAGTTTATCTATTCATCTGTTGATGGCCACTTAAGTTGTTTCCATCTTTTCGCTATTGTGAATAATGCTGCAGTGAACATAGGTGTGCATATGTCTATTTGTGTGACAGCTCTTATTTCTCTAGGATATATTCCTAGGAGTGGGATTGCTGGATCGTATGGTATTTCTATTTCTAGCTTTTTAAGGAAGCACCGTATCGTTTTCCAAAATGGTTGTACCATTTTACATTCCCACCAGCAGTGCATAAGAGTTCCAAGCTCCCTAGAGCCTCTCCAACATTTGTTATTTTCTGTTTTTTTGACTTCTGCCAGTAATGTCACGGTAAGATGGTATTTCATTGTAGTTTTGATATGCATTTTTCTAATGGCTAGTGATCATCAGCATTTCCTCATGTGTCTGTTAGTTGCTTGAATGTCTTCTTTGGTAAGGTGTGTATTCATATCCTTTGCCCATTTTTTAATTGAATTATTTATCTTTTTTGTTGTAGAATTATTGGATTTTCCTATAGATTTTAGAGATTAGACCTTTGTTGGATTTGTCATAGCCAAAACATTTTTCCCAGCCTGTAGGTTCTGTTTTTACTCTTTTGGTGAAACCTTTTGATGAGAATAAGTGTTTAGTTTAATTTTTAGAAGATTCCAGTTATCTAGCTTATCTTCTGGCGTTTGTGTATTGTTAGTTATAGTTTGTATGCTATTTATGTTGTGTATTAGGGCCTCTAGTGTTGACCTTATTTTTTCTTCTATGATGTTTATAGTTTTTGGTTTTATATTTAGGTCTTTGATCCATTTTGAATTAGTTTTGTGTATGGTGTGAGGTATGGGTACTGTTTCATTTTTACAGATAGACATCCAGTTTTGCCAGTATCATTTGTTAAAAAGACTGTCTTTTCCCCATTTGATGGACTTTGGGCCTTCTTGAAGATCAGGTGACCATAGGTGGATGGATTTCCATCTGGGTTCTCAATTCTGTTCCACTGGTCAATGAAGAATGTTGTTGGTATTTGGATCGGGATCACGTCGTATTTGTAAATTGCTTTGGGTAGAGTTGTCATTTTCACAATGTTCAGTCTGCCTATCCATGAGCATTGTATGCTTTTACATTTATGTGGATCCCTTTGGGTTTCTTGCAGTAGTGTTTTGTAGTTTTCTTTGTATAGGTCTTTTACATCCCTGGTCAGATTTATTCCTAAGTATTT
>NW_004444016.1:10640604-10654108 GCF_000243295.1 Trichechus manatus latirostris
CGCTGCGTTAGCTGGTAGGGGAGCTCTGCATGAATCTCTCCTCGCTCTCCATTCTCTGTCAGTTTTCTCACTCCATTTGGTGCTTGGATGAGTTCTTTATCTCTTCATTTGATGTTTTAGGGTTTCAGGATTGTTGTTTTCTCTGTTCGGCTTAGTTTTTCGGATCTTTGCTGTGGAGGGACGGCGTGGTGCTTCTGCCTAGAGCGCCATTTTTTTTTTTGTAATGTGACTTTTTTAAAATGTAAAGACAGTTGTTATAACAATACCCAATGTGTCAGCTTGAGCAAATTTACCAATCAAGATTCTTGGTTGCAAGTAACAAAACCCAGCCCAATTAACTGAGGTGAAAATGTAACATAATTAGTTCACGCATGTACTTGAGAAGCTCAGGGATATTTGGATTCAGGCATGGCTGGATTCAGGGGATCAGATGTTACCATTAGGACCCAACTCTCTTGCCTTCTCTCAGCTTCTGTATTGACTCTGTGGTTTAATAAGTTCTGTCCTTTTAATTATAAGATGGCTACTAGCCAAACTTAACTTTCTTAAAACTCCCAAGTCCAGCATTGTCTCCCAAAAGTCTGAACAGTAGTGTGGGCCCAACTTCTGTTCATCCAGATGGGATCACATCCCCATCCCTTAACTAGTTGCTGTGGTTGGGAGGATGTGATGCTCTGTTGATCAAGGCCTGAATCACTGTTCATCCTTGATGAGGTGGGCCAGGGAAGATCAATACACAGAGCACATGGACTGAGAGAGGAGGAGGGGTGGCCCCCAGAGGAGAGACAGCCCAGACCACAGATGTCCACAACAGAAGCCCCTTCTTACATGGACTTATTGAAGTATTTTGTGACTTTACGCTCCAGGATGCCTTCACAGACATCAGAGATGAACTTGTACTGCTTTTTTTCCCAGTAGTCCTTCATACGTTTTCCAAAAATGTCCTTTTGTGGGGAGAGGAATGGAGTCCAAATGGTTATTGTAGAATTTCTTATCTAATTCATAGTTAACTGACTGGCTACTTCAAGAATAATGTATTTTACAGTTTAAGAAAAATGAAGAAAGTGCCATCTTCTTACTTAGCATTGGACACAGTTGATTCATTTACAAAACAAATTTCTGGGAAAAGGCTTTCATTATCAGTCCCTATTATAGATCGTTAGAGAACGTATGGCAAACACTGGTGTGCTGAGTTTTGGCCTCCATTAGTTGTAAGGACAAAGTTGCAAGGAGTTCATGTTAGAATCTGATTAACCAGAGGGAAAGGAATCTTAAAGGACTGGCCCCTTCTTCAGGGAGGGTCACAAACATGCAAGAACAGTGTATCTTCTGGTTCAGCAGCTCTGAGAGCTCCTCAGATGTGGGCTGCTAGGCAGTGGAATCTTCTGGTGGCTTGCCAGAAATGGCAGGGCAGCAAACAGCCAACTCACAAACTATGTGAAAGTTTCTAACTTGTGGTCGCGTTGCCCAAAACTCATGAGTGTGTATAGGAACTGATTCTGCTGCCAGAATCACATTGAGCTGCTGGAAAATTCCACCATAGTTTTATCCTTCAGTGCCTGGATCATATCCCTGAGAAAAAATTCTGGTCTCAAAGGTTGAAAATATAGCCATGGGATGTCGAGTTTCCATAGGATAGGATAATGGTGATAATGGCGATGATGATTATTGTTGCTGTTGTATGACGTTGAGTCAGTTCAGACTAATAGTGATGATGATTATACTAATACAAATAATAGCTACCACCTCTTATCTGTCAGATTGTCGTACCGTGGTGGCTTGTGTGTTACTGTGATGCTGGAAGCTATGCCACCAGTATTTCAGATACCAGCAGGGTCACTCATGGTGGACATATTTCAGTGAAGCTTCCAAACTAAGACAGACTGGGAAGGACCTAGTGATCTACTTCTGAAAAATATGGCCAGTGAAAACATTATGGATAGTAGCGGGACATTGTCTGATATAGTGCTGGAAGATGAGCCCCTTGGGTTGGAAGGCACTCAGTATACAACTAGGGAAGAGCTGCCTCCTCAAAGTAGAGTGACGTTAATGATGTGGATGGAGTAAAGCTTTTGAGATCTTCATTGCTGATGTGACGTGACTCAAAATGAGAAGAAACAGCTGCAAGCATCCATTAATAATAGGAATGTGGAATGTACGAAGTATGAATCAAGAAAAATTGGAAGTTGTCAGAAATAAAATGGAATACTTGAAGATCGATATCCTAGACATTGGTGAGCTGAAGTGAAGTGATTGAAGATTAGATGAGTTGTGGAATGACATCACATACATGAAGAAAGCAAGAGATCATTAAAAAGACAGGAAAGAAAGAAAAGACAAAAATGAATGTCAGAAGAGACTCTGAAACTTGCTCTTGAATGTAGGATAGCTAAAGCAAAAGGAAGAAATGATGAAGTAAAAGATCTGAACAGAAGATTTGAAAGGGCAGTTTGAGAAGACAAAGTAAAGTATTATAATGAAATGTGCAAAGACCTGGAGATAGAAAACTAAAAGGGAAGAACATGCTAGTAACTTCTCAAGCTGAAAGAACTGAAGAAAAAATTCAAGCCTCAAGTTGCAATATTGAAGGATTCTACAGGAAAAATATTAAACCATGCAGGAAGCATCAAAAGAAGATGGAAGGAATACACAGAGTCACTGTACCAAAAAGAATTGGTCAGCGTTCAACCATTTCAGAAGGTAGCATATAATCAGTAACCCATGGTAGTGAAGGAAGAAGTCCAAGCTGCACTGAAGGCACTGGTGAAAAACAAGGTTCCAGGAATTGAAGGAATACCAACTGAGATGTTTTAGCAAACAGATGCAGTACTGGAGGTGCTCACTCGTCTATGCCAACCAATTTGGAAGACAGCTACCTGGCCAACTGACTAAAAGGGATCTGTATACATGCCTGTTCCAAAGAAAGATGATCAACAGAATGAGGAAATTATTGACAATATCAGTAATATCACATGCAGGTAAAATTATGCTGAAGACAATTAAAAAATGGTTGCAACTGTATGTCGACCTGGAACTGCCAGAAATTCAAGAGAGATTCAAAAGAGGACGTGTAACAAGGGCTAGCATTGCTGATGTCAAATGGATCTTGGCTGAAAGCAGAGAATACCGGAAAGGTGTTTACCTGTGTTTTATTGACTATGCAAAGGCACCCAACTGTGTGGATCATAACAAATTATGGATAACATTGCGAAGAATGGGAATTCCAGAACACTTAATTGTGTTCATGAGAAACCTTTCCATAGACCAAGAGTCAGTTATTCAGATAGAAAAAGGGGATACTGCATGGTTTAAAATCAGGAAAGGTATGCATCAGGGTTTTATCATCTCAGCATACTTATTCATTCTGTATGCTGAGCAGGTAATACAAGAAGCCGGAGTTTATGAAGAAGTTCACGGCATCAAGATTGGAGAAAGATTCATTAACAACCTGAGATATGCAGATGACACGACCTTGCTTGCTGAAAGGGAAGAGGACTTGAAACACTTACTGATGAAGATCAAAGACTACAACCTTCAGTATGGATTACACCTCAACATAAAGAAAACAAAAATCCTCACAACTGGACTAATAAGTAACATAATAAATGGAGAAAAGATTGAAGTTGTCGAGGATTTCATTTTACTTGGATCCACAACACAATGGATGCAGCAGTCAAGACATCAAAGTATTGCATTGGGCAAATCTGCAAAAGATCTCTTTAAAGTGTAAAACGCAAAGATGTCACTTTAAGCACTAAGGCATGCCTGACCCAAACCATGGTATTTTCAGTCACCTCATATGCATGTGAAAGCTGTACAGTGAATAAGGAAAACCGAAGAAGAATTGATGCCTTTGAATTATGGTGTTGGCGAAGAATATTGAATATACCATGGACAATGAGAATAATGAAGAAATCTGTCTTGGAAGAAGTACAGCCAGAATACTCCTTAGAAGGGAGAATGGTGAGACTTCATCTCACATACTTTGGACATGTTACAAGGAGAGACCAGTCCCTGGAGAAGCACATCATCCTTGGTAAAGTAGAGGGTCAGCAAAAAAGAGGATGACCCTCAGTGAGATAGATTGACACAGTGACTACAACAGTAGGCTCAAACATAGCAACAACTGTAAGGATGGCACAGAGTCGGGCAGTGTTTCATTCTGTTGTACATAGGGTAGCTATGAGTCAGAACTCACTCGATGCCACCTAACAACAATAATAAACCAAAAAACCAAACCCATTGCGGTTGAGTCGATTCTGACTCATAGCAACCCTGTAAGACAGAGTAGAACTGCCCCATGTGATTTCCAAGGAGTGCCTGGTGGATTTGAACTGCTGACCTTTTGGTTGGAAGCCGTAGCTCTTAGCCACTACACCACCAGGGTTTCCAAAAATAGCTAACATTATTTAAGCCCTGATGTGCCAGGAAGTTTACATATATTTAATTATCTCACAATGCATAGGATACTGTTGTAGTCCCTATTTTACATAGGAGGAAAAAGAAGCACAGAGAGGTGAACTAACTTACCTGGGGCTAGAGTTGGGATTTGAACCCAGGCAGTTTGATTCTAGAATGCCCTCCTCCAATCACTGTAATTGGTTGCTTCCACCTGTTGTGGTTGGGTCAGAGCAGGCTACTAAAGTCAGGCATAAAGAAAAGAGACTGAAGCAGCCCAACGATGCTGTCTTTTTAACCCTCTGTTCTCTGGTATTTATCCAAGTTCAGATGCTGGGGAATTTTGGGGAGCTAACAAGAACACGGGAGAACAGGGAAAGAGTACCCTTAAAAAGAGGTCAGAGCAATCCAAAATTGAGAAAAAAGGAAAGGGGAAGGAAAGAAGGAAATATTTGGAAGAAGATGTAACAAAGGACAGAGAATAGAAAGGATAAAAATGGGAGATTCCGGGGGTGGGAGTGGGGATGGGAAGGAATGGGATGAATGTTTATGGGTCAGCGGATTTACATATGTTCTTCCTTACAACCCAGTGAGCTAAACAATCACTATCAGTATCCCCACTTTACAGACAGGGAAACTGAGGTTCATGGAGATAAAGTGACTTGCACCAGATCACATAACTGGGAGACAACAGAGTCAGAATTTGAGATGATTCTTGGGTAGCACCAAGCCAACAAGCCTTCGATTGTCTTTCAGACTAGTCCCTCTTTCCTAGCCATGGTTTGTACCCCTAGATATGAGCCACACTTGAGATCCTGAGATTTGACAGATACCCAGAGATAATCCTGATACAGCCCTTCCTTTGCTGGTATGCATTTGTTCTTTTCTTCCATCCATAGGAGGGGAGGGGGAGGGAAGAGAACGCTGTTTTGTAGCATAGTGCATTTCTTCCCCGGTTCCAAACTTTCTAGAGCCAGCTCTTTAGACTTCCAGCATATTGGCAGATGCTGATCTCTCCTTAAGCATTCCATAACCCCTTTAATCTCAGGTAAGCAGTGTCTTTTCATACTTACAAGATTTCCTCTTACCTTTGCTCATTTCTACCATTAAAAATAAAACTGAAAACCCTCCCTCAAAAGCTAACCATCTGTTTGTCACTAGCCTTCTCCCCAAGTTGTAGAGGTGGCAGCAGATGTTTGCAAGCACAGTCCTGATATCTAATGATTTGCATTTTCCAATTTGCAACTAAGTTTGTGATTTGGGAACTGAACTTCCCTTTTTCATTTTTTTCCCTTTCCTTCCTTTTTTTACTTGAATGCAGGTATGATTATGCCCTTAGGGGCTGGACTGGTTTCAATACACTTAATGAATGATGGCTTTATAGCTTAGGTATCGTATCCATCTCCAGATTTATGCAGGCAACTGTCATATACACTGTCTGCTGGTGCCAGCTAAAACTGGGACAGCATTTTCAAGACTTACAAAGCCTTACTAAGTTCAGGCATTTGGTTTTCATTTCACGTCTTTGTGTGCTGACAAGTTCTGCGCGGGTACGTGTGTGTTTAAAGTATAGTTGGGTAACAGTACAGCAAATGGGTTACGTGTGGCAGGTATCTCTGAACATTGTTGATAATAAACAAAATTCAGGAACGTGAGGTTCGTCACTCTTTTTAAAAATACGTACACGGTGGAGTAAAATAAGGATAAAAAATAACAGCATATTAGCAAAGGCTGAGAAAGGAAGAGAGTAATTCAGCATAAAACTGGCCTGAGCCACGTAGCAGCCACAACAAAGAAAGGAAAAGATATGATGATGTGTATAGTTCAATTGTTCCAAAGACAGCATACCAGCTCATCAAGAGTTGGCAGATTATAATATTAATTTGTCATATGAGTCTCTAGAGTAACAATTTCAAATAGCATGATCTACAATGTCTTCCACAGCAGTTTTATGCAAAAGATAAATCAGACTCTGAAAGTACAGCCGTTTCTCCTGTTGGTTCTGATTGGACGTAGAGTATAATGTTAAGCTAAAGTATTGAAAGATCCTTTTAGTCTGGTGCAAGGAGGAAAACAACATCAACAAAGCACATAGTTTTCTGGTGATCTGCCTGGTTACAAGGATGATGGTGGAAGGCAGGATCCCTCTTAGACAAGTCTCTCCACCCCTTGCCTCAACCATACTTGGACAGGAACTACATGACAGGTGTTTCTAAAATGAGGTCCTAGTAAACACCTGAAGTGCAGATGACCTTGTTGATTGAAAGAAGATGCCAGAGGCATAAACCAGTTGTTGTCATCTCCAACTCATGGTGACCCCATCTGTGTCAGAGTAGAACTATGCTCCACAGGGTTTTCAATAACTGATTTTTTTTTAACTGATCACCAAGCCTTTCTTGCAAGGCACCTCTGGGTAGTCTCAAACCTCCAACCTTTCAGTTAGCAGCTGAGCCCGTTAACCATTTACACCACCCAGACATAGGTCATATTTTATTGAGGAAGTTAAATAGACTGACTGGAATCCTTATCTCACGGGGTTCGTTTGAATTCAGCAAGCAGTCGCCAGGTGCCCACAGCGTGCCAGACCGGTGCTGGGAATTTGGTGCTGTGCCCAGATCCGTTCAGGGTGTCATGACTGTGCCGCGAGGGAGAAAGGCTTAGGGTGCAGGGGGATCCAGAGGAAGGACACTTAGCCTGGCCCTCTGGGCCGCATCTTGGGAAGTGAGTAAAAGTTTCTCATGTGAAAGTCAGGGACATCATGGACAAATGTAACTCCATAAGCACAAGCAAGGAGAAAAAAATACTGTGTGCTCAAGAAATGACAAGCCATTCTGCAGGGCATACAGGCAATGAGGGTGCATGGAGAGATTAGTGCCAGGGGAGTGGAGGATCATCCTGTGGCCAGAATTCACAACAGATGTATTTTTAGGCAAGGCCAAGATGTTTCTCAAAAAAAAAAGGCTTTGGATTGTATTACTGAAGTTAGTTAACATTTTCCTGAGCCCTTACTAAGGACAGGTATTTTGCTTAGTATTTTATGTATGCATTATCTTATTTAATCCTCACAATTACCCTGTAAGGTAGGTATTATTTCCCCCATTTTACATATAAGAAACTGAGCCATGGAAAGAGTAAAGTAACTTGCCCAAAGACCAGGCAGTCCAGCTCCAGAGACCATGTTTTTCATCTCCTCACAGCCTGTGTGAGTCCTAAATTAGAGCCCTAACAGGATTAGAGTTCTGCATCCTGGTATATGGAAGGGAGGATGACCTTGACATAGATCCCACACTAAAAAAAAAAAAAAAAAAAAAAAACAAGCCATTACCATCAAGTCAATTCCAACACATAGCAACCATATAGGACAGAGTAGAACTGCCCCATAGGGTTTCCAAGGAGTGGCTGATGTATTCAAACTGCTGACTTTTTGGTTAGAGCTATAGCTCTTAACCACTACGCCACCAGAGCCCCAGATCCCACACTAGGCTTCCCTAAGCCGCAGAGATTTACCCTGCATCAAACTTCTGTTTGGTGGATGCTGCTGAATGCTGAAATTGATCTGCCCAACATGATGAATTTGGTACTAAGTGACTCCTTTTCCCAAGTTTCAGCTGCTGCTTGAGGCCAACACCAAGGCATCATCAGCTTTCAAAACCAATCATCAGCTTTAGAGAAAGACATGATTTTTCTTCCTGTGTGTGACAGCAGGAGGGCAAATCCCCATTTCAACAAATAGCCTCTCCACATTGTTTAGACATCATTAGTTTTTCTTAAAGGTGACAGTTGATAGAACAAAATGTCCATATTCATTCGGTGCCTCTTCTGTCTTTTTCTGGCTATGACATTTCATCTCCTTCAAAAGCAAAAGACAGGAAACAAGTAAATGTTCACTGGTAGGATCTGGTTAAATCAGTTGTTGTACATCTCTATGGTCCAGTGCTGTGGAGCCACTAAAAACGAGGAGGCAACTCTTCGTGTACATGTGCAATTTCCAAGATACATTGTTAAGGAAAGCAAGCAGTGTTAGAACTATGTGGATAACTTGTTACCCTTGTTTTTAAAAGCGGAGTGGGGAGGAGGCATCTGAGACACACACACACACACACACCCCAAATCTTTCATGCTCGTGTGATATCTCTTGAAGGAAATATAAGGAATGCTTCATACAGTGGTTGCTTCTGGAGAGGGGGTCAGTGGAAGGGAGACTTATTTTTCCCTATATACCATTTTGAACGTTAGAAAATTTTACAACTGATATAATACCCACTTAATGTAATAGATTGATATAAAAATTAAAGAGAAAAACCTCCACATTCCTCAAAGAAGTTGAAGGGTATTCATATATTATATTTATAGATATATATCTCTATCCCATGGTAATAAATTATACATCATAAGAGCATTTGAAATCTGCACTTTATAACCAGGCAACCCTGTAGCAATATAGGATTACCTCGGATCATAAGTAATTGGAGCCCTCATCGAAATACTTGCTGATACACTACATCTGAGTTTCCAAACAAGTGAGCAGTAAAGTCCTATATTGAACTTCTAAGCCTCATACCTGTTGGGGACTGATAAGTGCACATGGGCAGCCTGTTTGATATGTGTCCAAGTCAATTATCAGCGATAAGCAAGCTTTAGTGTAAACCTGTGATTTAACTGCATTTCTGATTTGATATGGAGCCATAGGAAGGATGCCAGAGAGAAACTAAACTATGTGCTCAGAATACATCTGTTGCTCCAACTCTTTAAAAGATTTTTCTTTTTTAGGTAAAAAGAGCCTAAAAGCTCTGTCTCCTGTTTAAGGCTCTTCAGATGACATTAACTCTAATTTTTGGTACTTCACAAGTGACTAAATGGCATTATTTTAACTAATAAAAATTCAGGCATCTAGGGTCATGCTTGTAGCTCTTAGAATTTATAAACAGTTACTGACCAAAGGGAATGATAAACATCTTGAAAGGCACCTCATGGGAAAACATAAGCAAACTGCATAGGGGTACCTGCAGATACCTGACTTTGGTGCTCATTGTTTACCACAAAGGAAAATATGTTTGACATCATCTTGTTGTGGAGAACTAGAGTATCTGCCATACCTAGACTTGGCAGTATTTTTTCTTTACAAGTATGTAAGATATTTTCAGAAGTGTTTTAGAAAAAAAAATTTTTTACCAAACTTTTAGTGTTTGCTGCAAAAGGCTGAAGGAAGTTACACACATCTTCTAATGAAGAATAATGGATACCAAAATGTAGGAGATTCCTAAAAGTACGGGTCCTTCTTTGTTGGCACAGAGCTGCTCACCTGGTCCAGAAGTTTTCTGCCGTTGGGTATATTTGGGAGGGTATGACTGTTGTTTTGTAGTTTTGCAAAAACAGACTTGGGTTTCTTATTCTTATCTTAGATTTAGGAGAGAACTGACCTAAGGAATTTTTTTTAATCCACTCTGACTTTTTCCCTTCATACTTTAAGTTACCCATCCAAAATATGGAATGTGAAAATAAAACTGAGCCATCTTTATGAGATGTGTGTCTTTTCCTCTAAACCAGAGATTTGCCCTGCATTTGTCCCTTAAGAAAGATGAGAAGTCATGTCGCCTGTGTAGTAAAACATCTGCTGGCCAGTAGGCTACGGATGAGAGACTCACCAGCCAAGTTCAGTTTCATATTTATCAACAGAAGCCCACTTTTTAGCTGGTGGGAATTAATTGAATGGGACTTTACTCTGAAAGTAAATTTCATGCGGGGATTTACCTCCTGGCTTGGCAGGTAAGTCCCTTTAGGCGAGATGTTGTTGGGTGCCATCAAGTCGATTTTTGAGTCACTTTTAAACTCATAGCAACCGCATATGACAGAGTAGAACTGCTCTGAGGGGTTTTCTAGTCTGTAATCATTATGGAAGCAGAGCTCCAGGTCTTTTTCTCGAGGAGCGGCTGGGTGGGTTCGAACCTTTCAGTTAGTAGCCAAGCTTTTAACTGTTGTGCCTCCAGGGCTCGTTAGTGACTTCCCAACTCCACAGTGTGGATGTTTCCAAGATTTTTTTTGTGACCCCCCCTCCAGTTCATCTTACCTTCATGCTTATGCACATTAAAGTAAAAGTCCTTTCACCACTGGATGTGAAGAGCCAACCTAAAAAATGAGAAATTAATTTTGCTTAGCCCTCAGGTAACTTAAAGAAAGCTCTAAGATATTAATAATAAAAAGCACTTGGAAAGGCGGTTCATTCTAGAGCTCAAGGAGAGAATTCCTTTAGATGGGAGTTTAACATAAACCTAAGTAGTATGTCAGTAGTACAAGTCGAGATCTGGTATTCCAACTTAAATTTCAATACTAAAAATTTTTGCCGTAAAAAAAGACTCAGGTATCTGATTATCATCCTTATGCAGTTTTCAGCTCATAATGAATCCATAATGCCTTTAGGATCCAATATGCAAAAAAAATTACTTATGTCAAGGAACCATGAGAAGGAGGTAACTAGTTTCATGGAAAGCAAAGCTTTGAGTGACATTGTATTAGGCCACAATCTCAATATGCTTTGGTTCTGGCACTTATCTGCCATTACTTTGAGAAGCCATTTGGCCTCTATATTATATCAAGGGGCTTTATATTTCAGTTTGCCTGGTTTAGATCTGTTACCCTGTTTAAATTTAATAGTGCTCCCCCCTTCACTCTCAAAAGTGTCCTAATTTAGATGGTAAGTTACATGATCATTCTAAGTATATACGGTATAGCATTAATCATAACCATGTTAGTTTCCAAGTCTGTCTTCTTCACTAAACTGATAATCTTTGGACCAGGGACCACATCTTGTTTGCCTCTGTGTCCCCAGCCCTTCAGAGCAGGGCTTGTCATATGTTTGGTGCTTAGTGCATGCTGGATGAAGGAATTGGCTCATCAGGCCCCATAACAAGAATATAGGTTGTGAGACTACTGGAATATATGGGAAATCACCAACTATAGTGCCGAAGAAAAGCCTGGCAATTTACTTGCATAAAGATTACAGCCAAGAAAACCCTATGGAGCACAGTTCTACTCTGTAACACATGGGATCACCAGGAGTTGGAATCAACTCGATGGCAACATGTTTGGTTTGGGTTTTGTTTTAGTGCTCCCAGTGGGAGATGAAATGCTCAGAGCCCTGTCATGGCTCATTACCGGGCCACAGAGAACCTGGCAGAGATGGCATCAAATAGAAGATGTATACATACATATCTCTGATATATACATGGACCCGTAGCTGCTTTGGAAACACAGTGCCATCAGGAGACCAGAAGTTTATTTCTGTGTTTTATTTCTGCCATTGTCTTTAACAGCAGCTGCTGCCATTCACTGAGAGCTCCCTTAATGCTAGACCCTGAGCAGAGGACTTTTCATTCACTCAGAATTAGGAGGGAGGCAGTTAATGACCTCATTTTTCAGGTTGGGAAACTGACACTCAAAAAGATCATCCATCTTGCCCAAGGTCACACAGCTTATAAGTGGCAGAGCTAGAATTCCGTCATGTCTCCAGGCTGCTTAGCCCACCACTCTCCGCTTCTCTGGCTGTATGACAGTCATCTGTTTAAGTGCCAGATTCCCCACTGGACTGTGAGCTCCTTGAGGGCTGGGACTGGGTCTTATTCTCTTCAGCATCCAGTACCTTTCCTGGCATCAAGGCAGCACCTACTAAGTAGTTGTTGGGTCAGCGAGCAGGAGAGGCAGCAAGGAGAGAAATCCCAAGGGTAAACAGTAACATGTCAGCTTCTTGGACCAGCCTGTAACCACCCATGATATGTTGCTTTTCATCACTGTGGCTTTCTGGTCATCTGGCTGTGATTGCCTCTTCTGAATGCTGCCTTAATGACTCAAAACAGACATAGTGAGCTGTAGTTGGAGTCTGCTACCCCTGAATCACCTTCCCTATACTTGGCTTGGCTCCCTGGGACTGAGCTAGGGCTTTCAGCTCCAAGGTGCTGGGCGGGCACTCCAAAAGGCATTTGGAAGAAGAATTTGGAGGAATCTTGGGATGATCTTGGGCCTTTTCTTGCCTGAGGTCATTTGCTCTGAAATGGCCTTCTTATTTCCCATAAAAAATCTAGAGTTATTTCCAATGTTAGGTAAATCTACCTTGATTTGTTATTGTGGGGAGTCCTGTGCAGAATGTTTTTCATCCCTACTCTTGAGACTAAATGTAGTCTACCATCTCCACTTCCTTCCCTCTCTCTCATCTCCACACTCAGCCTGGATTTTGGCCCAGCCACTCCACTGGCCCAACACTGCTCTCACAAAGGCCACCAGTAACCTCCTTGTCATACCTCATGGACCATTCTCAAGTCCTCAGTCCTAGTCTTAGTTGATTTCTAGCAATGTCAGCTGCCTCCTCTGTTTAAAGCCCTTTCTTTCCGTACCTTTGGTGGTGCCACACTCTCCTAGTTTTCCTCCTGCCTCCCTGCCTAAGTTTCCTTTGAAGGCTCCTTTCCCCTTAAAAGTTATTATTCCTCGCGGTCTAGTTTTAAATCCTCTTCTTAACCCTTTGACTGATGTCATCCCTTCTAATGGTTCCAGTTATCATCAACATGCCAAAGACTATCTGTATTCCATATCCTCTGCCTGTTCTTTAGACTCATATACCCAGCTGTCTGGCAAGTCCCAGCACCAACACCAGTTGACTACGTGCACAAATGTTTCCGCTTCCTCCCCTGCACCCACACCTGTTCCTCACCCTGTGTTTCCTGTTTCCATGAATTTCACCACTCTCCATCTGGTGCCTAGAAACCTGGCTAGCTTCCTTGACTCTTCTTCTTACATATCACCGAGTTTTGTCTCCATCCCCAATGCCATCATCCTAGTTCAAGCCTTGCCCATCTGGTCTTCTTGACCCTTGACTAGCCCCTCCAGCTCATTGTCCATACTGCAACCCATGGGAGTGTTCATTAAAATGCAGAGTTGAACAGAGCACTCCCTTGCTTAAAAGCCTTTGATGGCTTTCCAATGATATAACCCAATGCTGTCGAGTCGATTCCGAGTTGATTCCAACTCATAGCGACCCTACAGGACAGAGTAGAACTGCCCCATAGGGTTTCCAAGGAGCAGCTGGTGGATTTGAACTGCTGACCATTTGATTAGCAGC
>NW_004444016.1:10659900-10664194 GCF_000243295.1 Trichechus manatus latirostris
TGATGTTCTAGGGTTTCAGGATTGTTGATTCTCTGTTTCGCTTAGTTTTTCGGATCTTTGTTGTGGAGGGACGGCATGGTGTTTCTGCCTAGAGCGCCATCTTGCCGGAAGTCTTCTGGTTTTGTTTTTAATTCTATAAACACCTCATATGTTTAGCAAAGCCTCAGATTCAGGATACAGTTCAAAACTCTCCAGTGGCTTCCAGTTGCAGGTGGAATAAAATCTAAACTCTTTATCATGGCCTACAAAATCCGGCCTTTGCCTACCTTACTTAACCTCTCCAACCTCATCTCACATGGCTCTCTCCCTTTGTATGCTCCCATGCTATCTTGGTCATCTAGTGCTGCTATAAGAGAAATACCACAAGCGGATGGCTTCAACAAATAGAAGTTTATTCTCTCACAGCGTCATAGGCTAGAAGTCCAAATTCAGGGCGCCAGCTCCAGCGGAAGGCTTTCTTCTCTCTGTCGACTCTGGAGGAAGGTCCTTGTCATCAATCTTCCCATGGTCTAGGGGCTTCTCTGCGCAGGAACCTCGGCTCCAAACGACACACTCTGCTCCTAGTGCTACTTTCTTGGTGGTATGAGGTCCCCCCATCTCTCTGCTCGCTTCTCTTTTATATCTCAAAAGAGATTGGCTTAAGACACTATCTAATCTTGTGGATCTCATCAATATGACTGCCACTAATCCATCTCATTACATCATAGTGATAGAATTTACAATACATAGGGAAATCACATCAGATGACAAAATGGTAGACAATCATACAATGCTGGGAATCATGACCTAGCCAAGTTGACATATATTTTTGTGGGACACAGTTCAATCCATGACACATGCTTACTCTGTGCCTTGTACAAACCAAGTTTACTCTTGCCTTAGGGCCTTAGCAACACTCTTCCTACTGCCTTAAGAGGTTCCTCCCTGATCCTCACACAGCCAGCTTGCCCCAACCCCTCTGACACCCACCCATCACTCTATTTTATTTTATTCGTAGCACTTCTCCTTCCTGAAATGTTCTTGCCTATAATTCACTTACCTGTTTATTGTCTGTCTCTCCTCACTGGAGTGTAGCCACCATCCTACCTTGTGCATCACAGTATTCCCAGCACCTCTGCCAAGGCCTAGCTCAGAGTAGGTGCTTTGTGAATATTTGTTAAATCAATCCACTTTAGTTAAAAATTTTTTAAAAACCTGGTTTGTTGATAAGCTAAGACCTCCTTTTTCCAAAGCCAGGTCATTTCTCATCTATCCTAGGAAATAATTCACATAGCAACTGAAGTTTTATATACATGTAACCAAGTGTATCAGGCCTGAATGCTCTGGACTTTCCTAGAGATCGAAACAAATCTTCTGCAAACATTGGTGCTATATCTGTATGGTGGCCTGGGCATTCCAGTTCTTATATAAATGTTGTTAGCTGCCATCCAGTTGGCCCCCAAGGCATGGTGACCTCCGTGCACAGTGGAACAAAACACTGCCTAGTCCTGTGCCATCCACGTGATCAGCTGTGGATCGGACCATTGTCATCCATAGAATTTTCATTGACTGATTTTTTGGAAGTAGATCACCAAGCCTGTCTTCCTAGTTCATCTTTGCAGGAAGTTCCTCTGAAACCTGTTTAGCATCATAGCAACACACAAGCCTCCACGGACAGATGGTGGTGACTGCCTTTGTATAAATAGTCATTCTGTTTTTCAACACGCCGGTTCTCAAATTCAGGTCCCGTGTAAGTAGTTGTTTCTATAATCTTGTCAAGAAAACAAATTTATGTTCAGGCATGGTCTTTGGTTAATCATGGTCCACCTGACCTTTATAATGGAGGCTCTTTGGAGAGCTGATGCTACTGGTTACTGAGTCCTGACAGTCCCCAGCCGTCGTCTCCATCTGAACCCAACGCTTTGGCAGCAGTTTGACTGCTTTGGCTTTGGAGTTATTCTTCTTATGTCTTAAGCAGTTTAAAAGATGCCAAAGAGCCTATTTCCTTTGCTAGATAAAGCCTGTAAGGGAATTTGGATTGTTCTTGCTGGCAATATAACCTCACAAAAGACGTGTAAACACAACGTTTTGGTGGGTATCTATGGAGGTGGGTTGGTGTAGGCCCAGGGTAAAATGTGCAGGAAGGTTGTGATTTCCCATGCACCAAATTCATATATGTGGTTTCCTCATCTATAAAATGGGACTAATAGTAGGACCTACCTCCTGGGCTTGCAGGGATTGAGAAAATAATTAGAGAAAAGCCCACCGAGGCTGGCCTTATAATAAACTCTGAATAAATGTCAACTATTACTACCATTAACTCATCTGCTGCCACAGCTACCTTTCTGAAAGAACACAAAGCCCTGGGTTTGGGCACTAACCTGAAGGGAGTTTGCCCCATCCTGAGTGGTTGCAGAACTCACCCGTGGTCCATTATCATTTGAGTAGCAGCTTGCAGAATGACTTGGCTCCTGGCAACTAATTTCTCGAGCTCTCCCCTGCCAACACACACTGTGAGTTACTCAGAAAGCAGCAGCTGCATTCAACACTGGAAATTCCCAAAAGGTCCCCATGGAGGCCACTCCCCCCTCTGGTTATGGGCAAAGGCATACCAGGGGAATGGCTCCCTTTACCAGCCCCTTACTGTCCAACTGAAGTCTCCAAATACCAGTGCGAACCCTGGGGCTCTGCAGCAGGGACCCTCCTCCTCAGACAGCAGAACAAGCCTCTCTGTGTTGTCCTGTAAGCAGGCGGGGAAGAGGGTAGGAGGGACTTGGGGAAGGACTCCATTTTCTTAGCTTCAGAGGAAGTATGGATAAACTTGTAATTTTTGAAGACTGTTGTCTCTCTTGCTCAGTCTGTGGTAGCTACATCATTTGAGGTTCCCTCTGCCCCTGGTCAGAAACTCAGACTCCTGAATCATCGGGTAAGGGGCTCCAATTCTACAAGTTTCACGGAGGAAAAGGGGTTAAGGGAAAGCAGTGTATGTGTGCGCACACTGACGGTCTGAATATTACATTATCTATTTCCTTGGGCCAGATCAGTCTATCAAATACAGAGACAACATTGATCTTTCAGGGAGGATTTGCCAACTCTGAAATGCCAGCTGTCCCTTCCTGCCCATTGGGGGTTGGAGAATGCTTCTTTTTAACTAGCTGAAATACTCCTTACAAATAGTTGGGCTTCCAACCCACGTTAATTTGTTATTGCTTACCCTTTTCTCTCCCCTTTAAAAAAAAATGAACAAGGAGCATTGCTGCTTGATTCCATGAGGGTTATAAAAGGATGTTTTACCTCCCAGAGTGTCTCCAGCATTGAAGCTGGAGGTGATGGGGTGTCTGTGCGGGTGCTTACGCTCAGCGTGTGTACTCCGCTCTGTATGAATTCATTCATTCCCTTGCTGCCAATTCAGGAAAGGAGGGTAAGGGAGAACAAGCCTGCTGTCCCTTCTCTCACCAACCCCCTTGCTCTGTAACACTGCAGTGGTCCAGAGCAGCCTTCTCTTAGAGCCCTCGTTTATTTGGGGGCACTGATTTGAACGTAGACTGAAGCTGCCACAATTTTGTCTGAACAGTCTTGATTGGTTCGTTTGGTAGAAACAACAAAATCCATATGCCCAAGAGACTGAAGAAGGGAGAGGAGAAAGGAAAAGGGAGCAAGTATGAGGCCTTGCACAGTGATCAGAAAATCACCCCACTGTGGGTAGAGATTTTAAGTCAGCACAGCCCTTTTTGGGAGCAGTATGGCAGTGCAGGTCAGAGGCCTGAAGATGGGCTTACCCTTTAACTCAGCAACTGCCCCTCTAGTATTTGTCATAAGGAAATAATCAGAGGCATATGCAAAGGTGGATGGGTTTTGATCCCAGTGCTGTTTATAATAGCAAAATATAAAAAAGAGAGAGAAATAATTTAAATGTCCAGCAGTGGTGATGGTCTGTGAATTATGATGTAGGCATACCATGCATTACAGTGCAACAGTCAAAAATTGTGTGGCTGATAAATGTTTATTGATATGGGAATATTTTCATCATAAATTGCTTTGTTGAAAAAAAGTAGAATACAAATTATGTGCCCTTTTTTTTTTAAATTTTTTATTGTACTTCAGGTGGAGGTTTACAGAACAAATAGATTCTCATGAAACAGTAGTACACAGATTGTTTTATGACATTGGTTAACAATCCCACGACATGTCAACCCTCTCCCTTCTCGACCTTTTTTTTTTTTTTTTTTGGTGAAAATATACATAGCCAAAGTTACACCATTTCAAAAATTTCTACATGCACAGTTCAGTGACATCAACTACACTCTTACAATTG
>NW_004444016.1:10665034-10697829 GCF_000243295.1 Trichechus manatus latirostris
GTATTGTGTACTGTCTCACAAATTATGTGCCCTTTTAATGCACAAAACAAAATATGTGTGAATGCATATGTACCCATAGAAAGCTTCTGAAACAGTCACCAAAATATTAACAGTGGTAGCATAGAGTGGATGTATTGTTGATGGTTGATTTTGGTTTGTCTTTTGCCTGTTATTGTTTCTTAGTCTTCTACATTGAGCATGTATTGCTTTGATAGCTAGAAAGAGAAGCAACACATTTTCTTTTTGTACTGTAAAAAATAAATATTTAAAAATAAAACACATTATTGATTTAAAAAATTAACATATCTGTGCATTTGAAAGATGTATTATGGGGCCATCACTCTTTTTTTACCAAATGGAAAGGAGAAGAAAGGAGGAGGGGGCAGGAGGGAAGAGAGTCATCTGGCTTTGAATATTTGAGTTAATCAGAGCTCTGGAGCTCCTTCCTCCTGGTTAGCTTTGCTTTGGCAAAGCAGATATGTCTGGGCTTTTAAAATTTGTTTTAATTTATTTGTATTCATTCCTTCTCTTACCTCTACTAGTTTATCAAATTAAGTGTGTGTCATACTTGCTATTATATTGGGGGACACTTTCTAGCCATGGTGCCAGGCCCTTTACGTACATTACCGCATGCCGTCCTCACAAGCATGCTTTGGGGTAACATTTTCCTGGTTTTTATGGAGGAGGACAAAGCAGAGTCATAAGGCCCACGAGCAGAGGTGCATGGACGCAAACCCACACCCCGCCTGTCTGCACAGCCCTTGTTCTTCCCACTCAACACCACATCCTGTGTGAAGCTTCTCAGTGGGCCTTCTCTAGACCTGTCTTCCTAAAGGAGCTACCATATTTAAAGAACCAGTTTTTAACATATTAGCAGAGATGGAGACAGAGAGGAAATTAGATGTTGAGAGACCCACGGCTTAGCAGGAAAAGAAGGGAGGGGGGCTGTTGAAGCAGCCAGCCTGATACACCAAGAAATTCAGCTACAGGACGAATGTTCAAGGAGCCAGCACAGTCTACCTTGTACAGCTTAGTGATGGGATTTTTCTGTTTGCTATTTACCTTACAGAATATTATTAGAATGAGCAGTGCCATTCTAGGCAGTATTTGTATGAAACTTATGCAATGCTGCTTTCAAGAGCCACCGAGTCAGTCTTGGAGGATGGCCCACCCTAAGGAGGAAGCATTACCCTGTGACTCTGTTCCCCTAATCTGTCTCCACATGGGGCTTCTCAGGGGGCTGTCTGCAGGACTGCCATTGAATTCAGACCCCCTGCACCTATGCAGTCCCTGGGTACTAATGGTTAAGGGCTTGACTACTAACCAAAAGGTTAGCAGTTCCAACCTACCCAGAAGCACCTCAGGAGACAGGCCTGGTGATCTGCTTCTGAAAGGTCACAGCCTTGAAAACCCTATGGTGCAGTTCTACTCTGCACACACAAGGTGCGTTGAGGAGGAATCGACTCCACAGCAACTAATAACCACAACCACCTGCACCACCCGAATGAGTGTGGTGGGTGGGTAGTGACTGTGCTCCACATCTTCCCAGCCCTGTTTTTTGCAGCATTAAGTCTCCCATTGACAGCACCAGCTTTTCGCTGAGAGAGACAGTGGAAAAATGGACATCTCCTGTTGGCCTGTCCTGAAAGAAGAGGCTGGGGCTTAATTAAGGTTCGTGTGTGAGCCAGAGCTCGGTATTGACACCTCCACTTGAACATGAAATACTGAGCTTTGGGCACAGGTAACTTGATACCTCTAGGCCTGTTTGCCACTGGAAACACGACCTGAGTGCCTGTGAACTTCCCCCTGTACATGTTCTCTTCGGGGGCTTTGCTGTGCAGACACAAGTAATATGGCTGTGCTAAGAAGGCGGATTATCCATAGGATGAAAGCCCTCAAACCTGGGACAGAGTATTGTTTCTCTCCTTTTTCGTTGGGTGATAATGCAGTTCTCTCTTCATGTTTACTTTTGTTTGCATCGGTGCCTTAGGATTTATGTTGTTGTTGTTGTTCATTGCCATCAAGTCGGTTCCAACTCATAGTGACAGAACCTACAACAGAACGAAACACTGCCTGATCCTGTGCCATCCTCACAATCGTTGCTCTGTTTGAGCCCATTTTTGCAGCCACCGTGTCAGTCCATCTCGTTTAATATCTTCCTCTTTTTTCACTGACCCTCTACTTTATCAAGCATGATGTCCTTTTCCAGGAACTGGTCCCTCCTGATACTATGTCCAAAGTACTTGAGACAAAGTCTCGCTATCCTTGCTTCTGAGGAATGTTCTGGCTGTACTTCTTCCAAGACAAATTTGTTCTTCTGGCAGTCCATGATATATTCAGTATTCTTCACCAGCATCATAATTCAAAGGCATCAATTCTTTTTCAGTTTTCCTTATTCATTGTTCAGCTTTCCCATGCATATGAGACAATTGAAAATACCATGGCTTGGGTCAGGCACAGCTTAGTCCTTAAAGTGGCATCTTTGCTTTTTAACATTTTAAAGAGGTGTCTTGCAGCAGATTTGCCCAATGCAATACATCCTTCGATTTCTTGACTGTTGCTTCCATGGGTGTTGATTGTGGATCCAAGTAAAATGAAATCCTTGACAACTCGAATCTTGTCTCCATTGTCAGGTTGTTGCTTATTGGTACAGTTGTGAGGATTTTTGTTTTCTTTATGTTGAGGTGTAATCCATACTGAAGGCTTTGGTCTTTGATCTTCATCAGTAAGTGCTTCAAGTCCTGTTTGCTTTCAGCAAGCAAGGTTGTATCATATGCATATTACAGGTTGTTAATGAGTCTTCCTCCAATCCTGATGCAGCATTCTTCCTCATATAGTCCAGCTTCCTGGATATTTGCTCAGCATACAGGTTGAATTAGTATGATGAAAGGATACAACTCTGATGCACACCTTTCCTGATTTTCATGAAGGTCCCTTTGTTCTGTTCAAACAACTGCCTCTTGATCTATATACAGATTCTACATGAGCACAATTAAGTGTTCTGAAATTCCCATTCTTCACAACATTATCCATAATTTGTTATGATCCACACAGCCAGATGCCTTTACATAGTCAATAAAATACAGATAAACATCTTTTTGGTATTCTCTACTTTCAGCCAAGATCTATCTGACATCAGCAATGATAGCCTTCTTTCCATGTCCTCTTCTGAATCCGGCTTTAATTTCTGGTAGTTTCCTGTTGACATGCTAGTGCAACTGTTTTTGAATTATCTTCAGCATAATTTTACTTGCATGTGATATTAATGATATTGTTCTATAATTTCCACATTCTGTTGGATCACCTTTCTTTGGAATGGGCGCAAATATGGATCTCTTTCAGTCTGTTGGCCAGGTAGCTGTCTTCTAGATTTCTTGGCATAGATGAGTGAGCACTTTCAGAGTTCCATCCATTTGTTAAAAACATCTCAGATGGTTTTATAGGTGGCCCAAATGCCAAGTCCTTAAACCTGCTTTCCATTCTAAAACAGAACTATTTTTCAGGACAAGGCAAGCATATCCTAATTATAACAGCTATCATTTAGTGAATGCTAACTGCATGCCAAACTTTAATGTAGTGAGTACATTATATGTGTAACCTCCTTTAATTCTCAACAACCCTGTGAGGTATAGGTATTACAAATTATCCTCATTTTAGAGGTGAGAAAATTGAGAGACACGTAAGTTAAGTAAGTTGCCCTTGCCACATCACTAATAAGTGGCAGAACCATTATTCAAACCAGTATTTGAGGGCTTTGTGACCGTAAACTCCTACAGTTAACTCTAAATTCACTATCCTTTAAGAATATTGTTTTCATTTTGAAGTCTGTTTATCAAATATGACAGGTATTATCTGAAAACAGACCATGAAAGTATTGAGAAGCTTCCAGACCATTTTTCTCTATCTTCTGTTTAATGTGTATTTATGAGATCATGGAACTGGGATTTTACCTGTTTCAACAGGTTCCAGGGCAATTCAAGGAAATTCCCTTTAAGCCCACCTTCCTTGTGTCAGGGATTTCCTGGCCACTCGTGTCCGCCAGGCTTGTTACACAGTGTGCAGGAGACAGTTTTGTTAGGAGCCGTCAACTGTGTAGAGGCAGTAGATGGAAGGCCAGGGGAGAGCAGAGGGCAAAGGACCTCAGAAGGGCCAGAGTTCTGGAGTCTGACCCTTGATGAGTTCAGTCCCAGCACCACCACTTTCTGGCTCTTTGAAAGTTACTCAGCCTCTCCAAACTTCAGCTTAACCACCCAAAACCAACCAGTTGTCATCAAGTTGTTTGCAACTCATGGCAACCCCATGTGTGTCAAAGTAAAACTGTGCTCCATAGGGGTTTCATTGACTGATTTTTCGGAAGTAGATCATCAGACCTTTCTTCCAAGGTGCCTCTCGGTGGACTTGAACTGCCAACCTTTCAGTTAACCCATCTGCAAAATCAGGGCAACCCTCATGGAGTTAGTGGGACAAGCTGATGATAGAAGGCCATCAGCACAGAGCTTGGCATGTTGGATGTGCTCCCTACCAGTGGGCGCTGTTATTTTAGAAGCAGGGCTTTGTGTTGTTGCTGCATCTTGTCTCAGCAGAGAGTGGGGGCCCATCTTGCCCTTGACACTGAGTCTCCTTTCTCACCTGCAAGGACAACCACAGCCCCCTTAATTATAAACACCAAAATGGAAAATGGGAGCACCTCAACTCATGGAAACCTTTCTCAAACTCCTTCAAATTCTTTTGGCCAAATCACAGATTAGTACTGAAAGTTTATTAAATGGATAAGAAGTTCACACCTATTTGCCAAGCCAAAAAATACTAATAAAATCGACACATCTTAAGGTCTTCTGTGAAATATAGAACTGAGCTCAGATAAATCAACGTTTTTAGAGGAACAAAAAAATCACAAAGGTGTTTTTCTATAAAGCACCTGGTGTGTTCACATTTCCCAGTAATTTCCAAAGCTGACATGGACCATCTGACAGCAAGGGAAAAGTCAAGTGGTTCCCATCTCTGGTTGCTCATCAGAACCACGTGGGGTGGGGCAAATGGAAAAATATAGACTCTTAGGCTCCAGCCCAACCAGATTTGTTCAACTCAGTCAGGATTGGTGGTATGAGGACTTTTCATTTGGGTAAAAACGTTTTATTTTCTTCCATTTTTGTAATTCTCTAAAATGTGATTCGTAATATTCTTAGGAATTCTCCTCTCCTTTCCATAGTTTCCTGGGAGAATGACAGAAAGGCTAATTAATTATATGCAGAATTCCATTTTGTCACTGTAAGTCTGGGTGACAATAAGAAGGAAGAACTGATCAAGACCTGGTGAGGGGACTGGGGAATGAGATTGTAGAGAGTTTGCCTTCACCAGCCTTTCAGTTGAGTATATTTTAGATACAGACTGATGATTTCTGAAGGGAGCTGAATGAGTTTGCAATATTATTACCATGGACACCTTTGTAAGTGAATTAACGTAAATATACTGATAAAAAGTGGGTAGAATTTCAGAAATGTTACACCTTAGGTAGAGAAAGTCAAAGTGCCCCAGAACAAGAAGATGTCATAACCATAATATCTGACGATACAGGTCTTGTAGAGATGGCTCTGTAGAGAATGAGACATAGGTCTTCATCACAAAGGAAGAGAAGTCCCCAGGCTGTTTGTTTGCAGTTTATGTAATTCCCTTCTTCTGAAAAGGAACAGGCAACGTACTTTTTTAGGACACACAGAGACTTCATTGAAAAGACAAGTATTTGTTTCCCCAAACAGAATGAGTCTTTAGCTTTACCAGGAAACAATTTCTTGCAGGAAAAGTATGTTTTGCTATTACCAGCCACTACTGGGAATTCTGCCACAGTCAGGGCAACGTTTATTACTGATCTTCTTTCGATAGTTCTTTCCTTCAAAATAAGACCCTTTCTTATTTAAGTTCACATGATATTCTGGGAAAGCACTCTGTAATTAAGCAAAGAAACGGTGAGGGAGCTTAGGAGGAAATGGGAGTCGGTTTTGTTTTAATCTCAAATGGTTAAAATAAAAAGATGCACTTGTGTTTCAAGGAGCTCCTGGTAGTGCAAACACTTAAGCACTTGGCTACTAACCAAAAGGTTGGCAGTTCAAACCCACCCAGTGGCTGTACAGGAGAAAGACCTGGCGTTCTTCCATAAAGATTACATCCTAGAAAATTCTATGGGGCAATTCTGCTCTGTCACATGGGCTTGCTATGAGTCAGAATCGACTCGATGGCACCTAACAACAGCAATAACTCGTATTGAAGATGGGGAGCCGTCAGCACTCTGCTTTGATGAGGTCTCAGCTTAGATGTCACCCTGAAAGAAGCCTGCCCTGTCTACAAACTCCAGTCACCCCTACCGAGCCTTCCCACTTAGGCACTTGCTCTCACATTACCCTGATTTTTATATTCCTTTTAGTTCTTGTTGTTGCTGTTAGGCGCCGTCGAGTCAGTTTCAACTCATAGTGACCCCACGTGGCAGAGTAGAACTGCTCTGTAGTGTTTTCTTGACTGTAATCTTTATGGAAGCATTTTGCCAGGTCTTTTCCTATGGAGCTGCTGGTTAGATTCAAATAGCCAGCCTTTCAGTTAGCAGCTGAGCATTTAACCATTGCGCTGCCAGAGCTCTTTTATAGTTCTTAATACCATCTAAAGTAATCTTATCTGTTTACTTGTTTATTGTCTGTTAAACACATACACATACAGTGTTTCCTAAACTTTTTGACTGCATAAGCAGTCAAAATATTATCAGAAAAAATATTTGGGGCATGTATCTCTAATATATGTTTGTTGTTTTATTTATTATTCATAAAGCATATACCCACCTTACTAATTGTTTTATTATACACATCAGAAAACATACATCAAATATAAATCTTGCAAGGATCAGATAAAAAAATGCCAACAGAAGTTTTAATATTTTTTTCCTCCCCCGGCCTGTGGTCTCTCACACTCTACCTTGCCTTCTCTGTCCTTGCATGTAAGCCGTTTGAGAGCAGGCGCCTGGCAGTGTAGTAGGTGCTCAGTAAATATTTGTTCAAGAAATACTTATTGCTGAATAATAAGCAAGGCTAAGCCACAATCCACAGCATTTTTGGAGGGCTGGAGGAGAAAAGCCCTGGTTTTTAGGGTCAGAGCGTCTTCCTAGTACAGAATGTGCTGAATAAGGGATTTACTGTAATGATTCAAATCCTTCACCACAGAGGTAATTACAGTTCCCTTTATAAGAGCAGGGCTCAGGCAGACCGACAGGTGGTTTCTAGTTTCCCTTACAACAGATGGCACAAATGGACCAGATTCTGAGGCTTTTTGAGAGTATTTGCTCATAAACTGTCTTAAATATATTGTTATTATTTTTATATCTTCCAACACATGCTTCTAAATTAAGTGAAAACGCTTCAGTAGATTGAGGCAAGAGCGCATATTATGAATGATGCTGCAAGGAACAGGGCACCTCCAGTTTGTCTGGAACGGTGCCTGCAGCAGGAATGGTGTGTCTGGAACCCACGAGGAAGGCTGGGTGGCCTCAGAGGTGTTTTTCCTGTGTCTGCCTTGAGCATTGTGCTCTTTTAAAGAACTAACTATATGGGATCACGTTGACAATAGCAACTCAAAAGGTTAGATAGGAAGCTTAGGGGTCAGTGAGTATATGTTAATGGGGGAGGAACAGTTCAGAAAACGAGGGTGAGAATGGTTACACAACTTGAAGAATACAGTCAATGTCACTGAATTGTACATGTAGAAATTGTTGAATTGGTTTATGTTTTGGTGTGTATATTTTCAGCAACAATTTTTTTTTTCCCTGGCACAATGACCTATACATCACCTTTTCCTGTAAGTTAAGAATGCTGAGTTTTTTAGAAAAAAAACTCTGGTGGTTTGATTTCAGGATCTTTTGTAAACAGAGGACAGGCAGCATAATGGTTAAGAGTTTGGGGTCTAGAGTCAAAATGACTAGTTTTGAATCCCAGCTCATTCACTGACTAGCCAACTGGCATTAAGCAAAGATACTTAAACTTTCTGATCTGCTGTTTTTCCATGTGAAAAATGGGAACAATAATCATACCAATCCCTTAGGTTGTTTGGCAATATTAACTGAGAAAATGCATGGAAAAAGCTTGGCGAGAATGACTGGCACACAGGAAGAATTCAATAAAAGTTAGTATGCATCATTTATTACCATCTTCATTTTTCACTTTCTCTTTGAAAGCTATTGACCTGCTATAAATTGTGGCCTCAGAGTAGCAAGAAAGGGCTAGTCTTTTTAGGAAATCAAAGTTACTTTTTTATTTTAGTGGGTGTGTCATTCTTTATTGGCATAAAGACAAGTGATTGCTTTGATCACTAGTAGCATTAGATAAAATGAGTAAGAAATGGCCAAAAAAAGGTCTCTTCTTCTGGGAAGCCCACCAAGAAGTGAATCTGAGTTTTCCTTGCATTTTCACACAACCTATAGCCTTGCACGGACTGTCCTCTTCAAACCAATACCCAATAGCTCCCCTGAGTTCCTTCGCCATCCTGAAGTGGTCAAAATCAGATCCCATAACTTGCTGATTGTAGACACTCTTTTTATGAGTGTGTTCGTAAGAAATAAAAATAAACTTAATAGCAAACGCTCTGTGGGCTTACTGCATGCCGGGTACATTTCTAATCATTTTACGTATATTAACTGACTTAATCCACAACAATTTAATGAAGTGAATTCTATTAATATCCTTTCTCACTATAAAGTGAGAAAACTGAGGCACAGAGACGTTAGTAACTTGACCCAACTAGTCAGTGTCAGATCCAGAATTTGAGATGTGAAGAGTTTTTATTATGTTAAAAGTGTATTTGTTTTAAAAAGAATTACCAGCCAAAGCAATTGCTGGACCTATCTGACTGCCTCATGGCATTGACACTGAAGTTTGGGGGATGTCCAGCACAGAGTTATTTGGCATTTAGTAGCTCCCTAATAGAGCTGCTGACCATTTTCCTTTTGCATAGCTGTGTTTATATTAGAGGTTTCAGTTCAGTCATTCACTTATTCATTAAATATTTGTTAAGGATCAAGGTAAAATGCACTGTTCATTATAGTGTGATTCTTCCCTTGCCTTCGTGGAGCTTATAATTTAATGATAATGATAGTTAAAAGTTATTGAGTACTTCTTATGTGCCGGGCAGAAACCCTGGTGGCTTAGTGGTTAAACGCTACTGCTGCTAACCCAAGGGTCAGCAGTTCGAATCTACCAGGCACTCCTTGGAAACTCATGGGCAGTTCTACTCGATCCTGTAGGGTTTCTGAGTCAGAATCGACTAGACAGCAATGGGTTTGGTTTTTTGGCTATGTGCCAGGCATTATTCTAAGTTCTATACATGGATCAGAACTACTTCATGAGATAAGTTATCATTATCTCCATCTTACAGATGAGGAAATTAGAGATACAGGGGAGTCAAGTAACTTACCCAAGGTTATAAAGCTATTAAGTGATGGAGCCAAGATTTCAACCTAGGCCGTCTGCTTCTAGAACCATGCTCTGAACCATTAGACAGCACTGCCTCTCTATCCCCTGTAATAGAAGACAGCCTTTGTATACACATAACTACCACATATTAAAGAGGCAGTAAAGCTGGGGTTCTAAAGACGGTTAGACTAGATTCAAATCTCTGATTCAAAGACCTATGACACCAGGCTTAAAAATAAAAACATGAATTTAAAAGGGGAAAAAAAAAAAAACCCAGCAGAGACATAAGTGGCTTCACACTGCAGGGGAGACAGATAATGCAGATTTAGCCCAGGCTAGGTATTATAGGAATGGAAGACAGATCAGGGGTTGGAAATGGGAGACTGGAGTTGAATACAAAGTGGTAAGAGAGGGAATTTTTTAGGATGATGGGGACTATTCTGTGACATGATTGTGGTGGTGGATATATCACTGCACGTGTTGGTCAAATCCTTTAAATTGAATAGTACAAAGAGTGAATTGTATATAAATTAGAAAATAAAGTTTAAAGGGGATGGGACTTCTGACTGTGGCCAAGTGGGAAGAAAAGCAAATCCTCTTTCTGAAAAACAACTAAAAAAGTGGACACGTTAACAAAATAACCATGTCAGCACTCTGGAAAATAACCAAAGACGTACAGCAATCTGAAAAATGTTTTTGCTTTAAAAACTGCTGAACTTCAGGTAAGAATAGTGGGAGTCTATGCATACTTGCCTGGGGCTGCTTTCATACTCCTCCCCCCACCAGGCGGAGTCAGTGTAGATGTTCTACCAGGGTGGCGCAGGCCAAGAGGACAGCAGACTCACTGTCCTGATCAGACGGGCTCACTTGACTTGGAGTGGCAACAGGTGATGGAAGTGCCAGTCTAGGCAGCAGGTACGCAGAGAGGACCAATGGCTCTACTTGCTTGTGGTGGTTGCATTTGTAGTTAGGGCAAGTATATTCCTGGCTGAGGCTGTATACGTATGCAGCAGAAATTGGAGAGGACCCCTAACCCTGAGGCTGTGTGTATGTACGGAGCAGATGTGAAAGGGTCTAGGAGAAGGTAAGCCAGGACAGACTCAAAAACAGCCTGAACATTGAATATGCTCCCTTCCCATACACAGATCCATTGGCAGAGGACTGAAGCCTTACTGGCTCAAGGTATTTGAGTGCAACCTATCCAGTAATTGGCTTATCACTAAGCTATGCAAGTACGGCGGCAACCCCTATGACACTAGGCTTAAAAATAAAAACAAGAATTTAAAAGGAAAAAAAAATACCCCAGCAGAGACATGCGTGGCTTCATACTGCCAGGGAGACAGGTAATATAGGTTTAGCCCAGGCAAGGTATTAAACAAACACCAACAACCATCTTTGGAGAGGAGGGGTCAATATCTAGGATTGCTACAATATATTATCTAAACTGTCCAGTTTCAATAAAAAGGTACAAACATGCAAAGAAAATATGACCCATATACAGGGAAAAAATAGTCAACAGAAACTATCTGTAAATATCCCAAGATATAGATTCAACAGACAAAGACTTCAAAGCATCTATTATAAATAGTTTAAAAAAAAAAAAAGCTAAAGGAAATTGTGTTTAAAAAATTCAAGGAAAATATACAATGAATCAACAAATAAAGATTTTCAATAAAAAGAAATTATAATAAAAAATCAAATGGAAATTCTGGAGTTGAAAAATACAATAATTTAAATGGAAAAAAATTACTACATGAGCTCAACAACATTTCAGATGGCAGAAGAAAGAATCAGTGAACTTGAAGATAGTTATAGAAGTTATCTATTCTGAAGAACAGAGAGAAAAAAAGATGGAAGAAAAACAAACTGAGTCACAAACACCAATGTTACAACATCAAGCATACTAATATATGTGTAATGGGAGTCACAAAAGGAAAGGAGAGAAAGAGATGGAAAAAATGTTTAAAACAATAATGGCCAAAAAATTAACCTGTATATCTAAGGAGCCCAATGAGCTCCAAATAGAGTACAAAAATATTCACACTAGATGTGTCATATTCAAGCTATTGAAAGAGAAAATCTTCAAAGCAGGAAGAGAAAAATGGTTCATCGCATCTAGGGGAGCATCAGTATGATTAATGGCTGATGTCTTATCAGAAACAATGGAGGCCAGAAGGTAGTGGAATATTCAAAATCTGAAAGTTTACCAAAAAACTCAAACAAGAACTCTATATCCAGCAAAACTCTCCCTCAGAAATGAAGATGAAATACATTCCCATACAAACAAAGGTAAGAAAATTTGTTGCTAGCAGACCTGCCTTACAAGAAATTCTAAAGGAAATTCTTCAGGCTGAAATGAAATGACACCAGATGGTAACTCAAATCATCAGGAAGAAAAGAAGAACACTGGGGGTGAAAAAAAAAACTATTGCCGACATATCAATTCCGACTTATAGTGACCCTATAGAACAGAGTAGAACTGGCCCATAGGGTTTCCAAGGAGTGACTGGTGGATTCGAACTGCTGACCTCTTGGTTAGCAGTCAAGGTCTTAACCACTGCGCAGAAATGATAAATATAAAAAGTAAATATAAAATGTTTTTTCTCTTCTGTAGAAGGCATGAGGTTGTATAAAGCAATAATTATAGTACTATTGTTAGATTTATAACATATATAGATATATAAAAAAACAAAGCACAATGGAGGAGGGAATAGAGCCATATTAAAGCAAAGTTTTCTACACTTTACCAAAATTAAGTTAGTATCAGTCTGAATTAGAGGTGATAAATTGTGATTCATATGTAACCCTTAGAGTAACCACTAAGAATGTAACTACAAAATATGTAGTAAAAAAAGAAAAAAACAAGAAGAATTAATGTAGTACACTAAAAAAATACTAACACAAAAGACAGCAGTAAAGGTGGAACAGAGGAGCAAAAAAGACAGCAGACATATAGAAAACAAATATCAAAATGGTAAATATAAATCCAGCCATATGGGTAATTACATTAAATGAGAATAGTGCAAACACCACAAGGAAAAGGTAGAGATTACCTAAAAATCAGTTACTGTTGAGTTGGTTTCGACTCATGGCAACCCAGTGTGTGTCAGAGTAGAACTATGCTCTGCAGGGTTTTCAGTGGTGGATTTTTCAGAAGTAGATCACTATGTATTTCTTCTGAGGCACCTCTGGGTAGACTCAAACCTCCAGCCTGTAGTTTAGCAGCTGAGCATGTTAACCATTTGCATAATCCAGGGACTCCAGAGATTACCAAACTGGATAAAAATAAAGCTATGCCCTAATATCCCTAATAAAAATCGATGCAAAATCCTCAACAAAATATTATTAAGCCAAATACAATGTATAAAAAGAATTATATACCATGATGAAGTAGAATTTATTAATATCTGAGAATGACTAATAGAATTAAGGATGAAAACTACATGATCACCTCGATAGATGCAGCAAATGCATCATTATAAAAACTCTCAACAAATTAGAAGTAGAAGGGAACTTCCACAACCAGATAAAGGGTACCTTTGAAAACCCACAGCTAATATACCTAATGGTAAAAGACTGAGTGCTTTCCTCCTGAGATCAGGAACAAGGCAGGTATTTCCGCTATTACCACATGTATTTATTCAACATTGTACTGGAGGTTTTAGCTAGTATAATTAGGCTTAAGAAAAAAATTAAACATCCAGATTGGAACGGAAAAAATAAAACTGTATTTACAGATGACATGATCATATAAGTAGAAAATTTCAAGAATCAAAAAAAAAAAAAAAAACCCTACTAGCACTAATAAATGAGTTTAGCAAGGTCACAGGATAGAAGATCAGTATAGAAAAATCAATATTTCTATATATTAGCAACGGATAGTTCAAAAATAAAATTAAGTGCATTCACAGTTGCATTAAAAAAAATGAAATACTTAGGAATTAATTTTTAAGAAAATGTGGCTAAACTTGGACATTGAAAATTACAAAAGATTACATATGTATTAATCCAAAAATAAACCCTTAAAGTTTATGGCCAATTGATTTTTAACAAACGTTCCAAAGTAATTCAATGGGGAAAAGGATAACCTTTTAAAAAAATGGTGCTGGGCCAATTGGATATCCACATGCAAAAAGATGAATTTAAACCTCTACCTCTAATTCAAAGTGGACCATAGACTTGAATGTAAAAGCCAAAATTATAAAAATTTCTAGAAGAAAACATAGGAGAAAATGTTCCGGGTAGGCAAAGATTTCTTAGGTATGACACCAAAAGAACAATCTATATAAGAAAAAAATTGATGAATTGGACTTCATACAAATTAAAAACTTTTTCACATTAAAAGACACCATTAAGAAAATGAAAAGACACAACACAGACCACAGAAGTATATTTGCACATATTATCTCTGATAAAGAATTTGTATCCAGAATATATGTAGAACTGTTACTACTCAATAAGAAGACAACAATTAAGCCAGTATAAAAATGGGCAAAATATTTGAATAGATTTTTCACCAAAGATGATACAAGAATGACAAATAAGCACAGGAAAAGATGCTCAGCATCATTAGTCATTAAAGAAATACAAATTAAAATCACAATGAGATACTACTACCTGCCTACTAGGATGGCTGTTATCCAAAAATCAGACAATAACAAGTGCTGGTGAGGGTGTGGAGAAACTGGAACACTTAGTTATTGCTAGTAGGAATGTAAAATGATATAGTCAGTTTGGAAAACATTTTGGCATTTTCTTAACATGTTAAACATAAACTTACCATAAAACTCAGCCAATTCCACTGCTAGGAATTAACCCAAGAGAAATGAAAGCATATGTTCATTCAAAGACATGTACCCAAATGTTCATAGCTGCATATGCATATTAGTCAATTTTGGACATAATTCAAATGTCCATCAACTGGCGAATGGATAAATAAAATGTGGCATATCCATAGAATGGAATAGTACTCAGCAATAAAAAAAGGAATTGACTACTTGTACATGCTACAACATAGTGAACCTAAAAAACATTATGCTAAGTGAAAGAAAAGACTGTATATTATGTAATCTATTTATGTGAAATGTCCAGAAAAAGCAAATCTATAGAGATAGAAAGTAGATCAGTGGTTGCCTATGGCTGCGGGTGGGATCAGGGCTTAACTGCAGATTGTAGGAGGGAACTGTTTGTACTGATGGAAATCTTCTAAAACTGAATTGTGGATAATGGTTGTATAACTCTATCAATGTACTAAAGCTATTATTAAATTGTACACTTTAAACAGGTGAATTTCATGGTATGTAAATTATACCTCAATAAAGCTGTTTTTAAAATCCTGCTCTGCCAAGAATACTAAGCTTTCAGTAAATGTTGATAATTGTTGTTATCATTTTTTATTATTATTTTTATTATTATTACTACTACCACTACTATAGACAGATAATATCAGAATTGAGAGGAAAACAAAGTGATAGTGAGCACCTTACCTAAAATGGCCAAAGAAGCTTTTTACAAAATTAATTCATTCTTCAGAGTAATTAAGTAGACTTCGGAAAAATATGTGCTATACTTTTACAAAAAGGAAAAAAAGGATTGATAGCTGAGAAAAGAAACGTCCTAAATATGAGCTTTGTTGCACTGAAGCAACTGAAATGGTTTTCAATGGTACATGGACAAAAAATTTCTTTTCATTTTAAAAATAATGAGATCTTACTGTTTAGAATGGACTAAAGTAAATGTTTATGTTTGTTAAAGGAACCAATTTAAAGGAAAATATTATCTATTAAAAAGACATGTGATAGGCAGATATGGCAAAAATCATGAGTCTGGGGCATGAATGACTGAGGTTGGGCAATACTACCGAGGAGGGAGTGCTATATCAAATGAGTGTCTGAAACTGAATACTGAAAACACAGGAGCCCCTCTAAGTATATGACCAATGTGCCTGTCTTCCCCCCGCACCAGAAACAAAATGACTGAACTCCCCCACTTCGCCCCGTCATACTCAGAATCAACCCAGGCAAGCAAATAAGTGGTTGTATATAGAGTTGTCGTGACAACACCAGCGTAAGAGCAGTTAAGTTTTATGCCATCAGATAATTCTGATTCATAAATAGCTGTTTTCCCTTGCTACCAGCAGTCTTACCCTTGGCCTCTGTTGGGTCCATATTTCCTTTCCCTTAACTATTTATTTTGATCATATGGAGTTTGGTGGGGGTTTTCTTTTTTATTATTTATTTCAACACAGCCTTTAGATACTGTCAGTTCCAAAGAGATTTATTAAGCACTCACAGTGTGCAAGAGATACAGGAGGAATAAGATAACTACAATGCAAGGTCAGGTCAAGACCAGAAGAGAAATACAGAGTGCTCTTAAGGATTCAAAGGAGAAAGATGGAACTCACTGTGATATCAAGGAAGCATCAGAAGGAGGTCATATTTGAAAAGGAGTTTGAATGGCCAATGGGCAGTGGTTAGGGGTCAAGGAAGAGACATCTCAGGTGGGAAAAACATCACCAAAAAGAACATGGAGATAGGAAAGCTTAAGGTATGCTCACAGCACAAATAAACCAATTTGACTAGAGCAGGAGTGGCCCAAATCCAGCCAGCTGCCTATTTTTCATATATAGCTCGTGAGATAAGGATGCTTTTTACATTGTTAAATCATTACATTTTGAATGATTATGTAAGTACCCACATAATATCCTCAGTTTTGCCTCTTGGTCCTGAAAGTCTAAAATATTTATTCGATGGCCATTTAGGGAAAGGTTTGCTGACCTGAAAGAGCATTAGGTACATGAAGGCAAGTAATGAATAATAAGAGGAACATTGGGGCCATATTGTACCTTCAAGTGGGAGAAACCCACTAGCTTAAGGGAAAAAAATGGAAGTTATAAACTTACAGTTTTGGAAAGTCTCAGGGTGGATCTACCCTCAAGCACAATTGGATCCAGAAATGCAAATTATAATTTTGCTTGGCTCTTCTTCCTCTTTTTTTTTAAACTTCACTTATAGACAGATATTTGCTATGTAATATGAAAAAAGACCTCTGGTGTCCCTAAGCCAATAAAGCCTGAAAGAACATTCATATAATTAGACCTCATGGGTGAACTATAATCAGTCCATCCTTGAACTAATCACTGTGGCAGGGGAAGGAGTACTCTGATTGGCCAGCATGGACCACATGCCCACCTCTGCAATGATGGGATCCTCTGGGACACTGAATGACAGCCCCACCTGGATCATGTGGAATGCAGAAGAACTTCACCAAATTAACCAGAAGAAGGGGAGTGGGAAAACTGATAGGCAGGAATAAACTGTATCTCTGTATTCCACTATACCAGGGTAAGGAATTTATTCTACATTCAGTAGGTAATGAGGAGTTTATGACCAGGAAAATGTTATTCATTCAGCAACATTTGACATATATTTAGCTATGTGTTTAGTAGGTTCATGTATTTACAATGTAGAATAGGATAGACTGGAATAGTAAAAGACAGAGAAACCAGGCTAAAGAGTCCTGTAATAGTCTAGGGGACAATGTCTTGGTTTTCATCCTAGGGGCAATGAAGAAGCACTGAAGTGTTTTAAGTAGATAAATGCCATGATCAGATTTGCATTTTGGAATGATAACCAAGCTTGGTTCTCTTCAGTTAAGCATCTATGTTGAAAATCTTGATTACACTGTGAATAACACATACATTGTCCAGAAGAAATTTGGATCCACCTCAGATTTGGAAAAAATAGAAATTCTCATTTTGTGAGATCAGAATTAATGGTATTTTGCTGTGGCCATTTTCACTGACTTCTCAGCAGGGGTTTAGTTTTAGAGTACAGGAACCAGAAGAGAATATAAAAATTATTTTCCTTCCATTTGTTCTTATTCATAAATGTTAAAACTCTTTTTTCCAGTGGAAAGGATGACTTTGTTGAAGAATCATTTAAAGTTTTTCCAGTTGATTAAATAAGCTCCTTAAAAACAAATGAGCAAGGAGCAAAAATGACCCTGTGAAGCCTAGTAACATTGTATATCTTCTTGGCGGTGTGAACCAGCCATTCTGGTAGGTGAGTGTGTCCACAGGAGAAGGCAGATTTTGTGCATGGTCACACTGAAGGAGCATGATCAGGCACAAAAGATCTAAATGCAGTAGGGGAAAAGTTTGAGTAGGTAGAAATCAAATCAGAAACAACTTTCCACACGTTTAGACTGCTGAACAAACACCACATTAGAGGGAAGTCAGCTGTTCACTTGGGATAAAAGGAGAGAGTCAAAGACTGTTGGCCTTTTCTTCAAAGTTCATTTCTTCTTATCTCTCTGCCTCATATGCCTTTCTTGGTATCCGGACCAAGGTTTGTATAGTTGCAAGAGTATAACTTAATCGTCCTGGACATTGTCCTTAGCAGAAGTGCTTTTTCTAGTGCTGAGAGTTCCAAACACAGTGGAATATTTTAGTCTCCTTATTCAAGGAATCCCCTCTCCCCAGGGCTTCTGTTAAACCAAAGTATCCTGGGCCACTGCAGCTAATTTTAGATACTTCTTTGTTTTCAGCACTGGACATTTAAATTCTTACTAAGTCTTCCCCCCGCCCCGACCTTCTTTTCCTCCACCTAGTCCAAACAGGAAATATTCCCTGAAAGTTGACTGTATAGAAAAGTATGCCAGATGGCCAAAGACTTTCAGCCAGTAGAGTTAACTTGTCCAGCATTACTCAAAATGCTGCTTCAGAGATGTCCTCTTTGACTTCCCCATGCCCGGGTCAAAGGAAGAGACTGTTGCTTTACTATAATAACATATTGACATAAAATGGGTCTCTAAAATAGCTAACATAGTTCCTCAGTCAGGAGGTAGGATGGAAAAATTAGTTCCTGGATGTGGAATGTGCTCAGTAGGTATTTGTTGATTGTATTTGACTGAAAAAGCAGAGAAACGGTACAAGTTGGGAGCTGCCAAATGTATTACACAACCCAAAGAACTGATTGGTGCAAAAAAGACTGAACTGTCAGATCGGAGATTCAAGATGGCAGCCTAGTCAGATGTCCCACAGCGTCCCTCTACAGCAAAGACCTGAGAAACAAAGTGAAACAGATGCAGATGACAACCCTGGAACCTTGAGCATCAAATGAAAGGATATAGAATTAGATCAAACACCAATTGGAAAAAGAAGCTGAATAACAGCAGCAAACAGGGAGAGATACGAAGTAGAGATGCCCTGCTAGACAACCTGGCACAGTGGGGCCATTTTGAGACAGCCAGTAGTGACCCTTGAAGACAACATCACGGAACTCCCAATAGGAGACAAAGAAACTGTGTCGACATACTTGGAGTGAAACAAAGTGAGCAGGACATGAACTGGAGCTAAGGAAGGGAAGTACAGGAAGGAGGACAAGAGCTTCAGAGTTCCCAGTGTACACACAGCAGGGAGGAAGCCAAGACTGAGAGACAAGGTGACTTTCCAGCTGCAGTACCTGACAGGGTGAGTGGCAAGTACGGAGCGGCAGACAAACCCCTCCTTTTTTCTCTCTTCCCCCTCCCAGCTGCCTGCCTCACCCCACCCCCCACTGGAGAGAGCATCTGCATGCCACCCAAAAGACCACCCCACCCCTCCCCCACTGGGGAAAGCATCTGTTCGCCCCACTGGCTGACCGCCCTGCCCCTCCCCCATCAAAGAGAGCACCTGCGTGCCCCCTAAACGACTGCCCTGCCCACCCCCGGGTGCCCACTTTGCTCCTTGCCTATCACTGCCCCGCTGGTGAGCGAGTGTGAACATTTCCATACCTCCAGCTAGCACCCAACCAATAGGCCCTCAGCCATCTCATACATACAGTGAACAGCAAAGAGGGCTCAATCTGCCTGCCATTCCCCTGTCCGACTGGAGGCAAGAAGTGAATGCCCCTGTCCTGCCAGACAAGCAATCACCAAAGCACTCCCAACCTGCCCACCCTGATAATATGAAACAAAACAAATCATAAATAAAACAACACCTTAATGCATTGAAGACAGCAGACAACATCAAATCATATAAAGAAACAATACAAGATGACTCAACCAAATGACCAAAATAAAGGAGCAGAAAGTCTTCCTGAAGAAGAGATGGTAATGGAACTGCCTGATAAGGAATTCAAAAGGCTTATATATTGGGTCCTCAAATAGATCAAGGAAAACACAGAAAAAAACCCTGGAAGAATTTAGGAAAACAGTACAAGAACAAACTGACAAATTAAGCAGACAATTAGAAATCATATAAAAACAGCAACTAGAAATCCAGAAGATGAATATTAAAATATAAGAAGTAGATAACTCAAAGGAAAGACATACAAGTAGAATTGAAACAATGGAAGAAAGAACCAGTGAAATAGAGGAAAAATCCCTTGATACCAATTTGTTTGAGAAACAATCAGAAAAAAAGAATGGAAAAAAAAAAAAAAAAGAAGAAAGCCTAAGAGTTATGTAGGACACTGTGAAGAGGAGTAACTTATGCATGATAGGAATCCCAAAACAGGAGGAGACAAAAGGGAAAAAAAAGCACAGAAAAAATTTTTGGAAATTATCTGGAAGAAAACTTCCACAATATCATGAAAGATGAGAAAATTTCCATCCAAGAAGCTCAGCGAACCCTGTACAGGATAGACCCTAAAGGAAAGTCACCAAGACATAATCAAACTTTGCAAGACCAAAGATAAAGAATTCTGAGAGCAGCTTGGGAACAACAAAATATCACCAACAAAGGGACTCCAATAAGATTAAGGTCTGATTTCTCAGTAGAGACCCTGCAGGCAAGAAGACAATGGGATGACATATATAAAACCCTGAAAGAAAACAATTGCCAACCAATAATCATATACCAGCAAAATTGTCTGTTATATATGATGGTGAAATTAGGACATTCCCAGATAAACAGAAATTAAGGGAATTTGTAAAAATCAGACCATCCTCACAAGAAATATTAAAGGGAGTCCTTCAGATAGATAACCAACCACAGCAGACAGCAACCTCAGAGCAAGCAACACAGTGGCATCACCTAGATGGCAACCCAGATAGAGAAATCTCAAAACTAAAATAAAGCTACAGAACTAAAGACAGGGAACCAGAGATGTCAATCTGAAATCGAGGACAACTTCAGAACAAAAAGAGGGAATGAATGTTGTAGTTAGAGAACTTCCATATGGAGAGGAAGTCAAGGAAATATCTAAAAATAACGCTGTTTTAGACATAAAATGATAAAGATAAACCTTACAGTAACCACAAAGAAAATTAACAAACCTACCCACCAAAATAAAGAAGAATATCAAAAAGACTCAGTAAATACAAAAATGACAAAAATGAAGGAAATGAAAGAACAATCCATGAACAAAAAGAACTCAGCACAGAAAATTAAGGGAGGGGAAAAACTGTCAACCTGACAGAAGAAAAAAGCATAACAAAATGACAGCAGTAAATTCATATCTATCAATAATCACACTGAATGTAAGCGGGTTACATGCATCAGTCAAGAAACAGTGTTCTGAAGTTCACTCTTCAGCCATAGATTAGACAGATCTATCAAACAAACAACAACACACATGAGAAACGTGCTTCTTTGTTCAATCATGTGTTCAAGACCAAATGGGCAACACCCGCCCAAAAGCAATGACGAGAAGGCAAGGACAAGAAAAATGGATGGATGGAAATGGGGAACCCGGGGTGGGAGTGGGAAGAGTGTTGACACATCATGGGGATTGCAACCAGTGTCACAACACAATTTATATATAAATTGTTGAACGAGAAACTAATTTGCTCTGTAAACTTTCACCTAAAGTACACATACACAAAAAAGACGGACAATGGCAGAATGGATAAAAAAAAAAAAAAGACCCATCAGTGTGTTGCCTACAAGAGACACACCTTAGACAGTAGACATAAGGAGCTTAAAAAATCAGAGGATAGAAAAAATACATCAAGGGAAACAGTAACCAATAAGGAGAGGAGAGGTAATATGAATCTCTGATAAAATAGAATTTAATTCAACTCCATCATAAGAGACAAGGAAGGACATTCTATAATGATTAAGGGATCAATCCGCCAAGAAGACATAACCATAATAAATATCTATGCACCCAATGACAGAGCTCCAAAATACATAAAACAAACCCTAACAGAAATGAAAAGAGAAACAAACAGTTCTATAATAATAGTGGGAGACTTTAACACTCCCCTTTTGACAATGGACAAAACAAGTAGAAAGAAACTCAGCAAAGATACAGAAGATCTAAATAACTCAATCAACCAATTTGACCATATGCAGCTCACTCCACCCAAAAGCAGCATAGTACACACTCTTCTCCAGCACACATAGATCATTCTCTAGAATGGACCATCTCCTAGGCCACAAAGTAAGCCTCAACAAATTCAAAAATACAGTTCATCAATAAGAAGACAAGCAACTCAGTGACAAAACGAGCAAAAGACATGAACAGACACTTGACCAAAGAGGACATTCAGGCAGCCAACAAATACATGAAAAGATTCTCGCAATCATTAGCCACTAGAGAGATGCAAATCAAAACTGTGATAACATCTCACCCCTGCAAGAATGGCACTGATCAAAAATTCAGAAAACAATAAATGCGGGTGAGGTTGTGGAGAAATTGGAACTCTTATACACTGCTGTTGGAAATGTAAAATGGTACAACCACTGTGGAAAATGATATGGTGCTTCCTTAAAAAGCTAGAAATACCATATGATCCTGCAATCCCACTCCTAGGAATATATCCTAGAGAAATAAGAGCTGTCACACAAATAGTCATATGCACACCCATGTTCTTGGCAGCATTATGCACGATAGCAAAACGATGGAAACAACCTAAGTGCCCCTGAATGGATAAATAGATAAACAAATTGTGGTACATACACACAATGGAATACGACGCAATGATAAAGAACGATGAATCAGCGGAACATCTCACAACATGGATGAATCTGGAGGGCATTATCAATCCAAAATTATAAATATCATATGAGACTGCTATTATAAAAACTCACGAAAAAGTTTGCACACAAAGAGACAATCTTTGATGGTTACAAGGGAGGGAAAGGGTGGAGAGGGAAATCACTAACTAGATAGTGGACAAGTGTTAACTTTGGTGAAGGGAAAGACAATACACAATATAGGGGTTGTCAGCACAACTTGACCATGGCAAAGGCAGACACTTAGAGAGAAAGAAAAAAATTAAAAAGAGGCAACCACAGTAAGTACTATAGCATATACATCCCTACAACCACAGTAAAAACAAATAATAACTTACAAGCAGATACTTAGGCAGATACCTATGCTGAATAGGGGAAGTAGGTCATATAGGATTATACCCACGTACATATATAGGTTAGGCTGTGGTTATTTTTTACATACATGTTTATATGTACAGCATGTATATTCATATATGTAATAGAGCACAAAGGGGGTGCAGTCATAGAAGCTTCCTAGATACATCCAAACACCTTCAGGGACCGAGTTGCTAGAGCTGAGGGCTGGGATCCGTGGTCTCGGGGGACATCTAGGTCAACTGACATAACGTAGTTCATAAAGAAAGTGTTCTACATCCTACTTTGATGAGTAGCATCTGGAGTCTTAAAAGCTTGCAAGTAGCCATCTAAAATAGATCTATTGGTCTGACCCCCTCCAGAGCAAAGGAGAAATGAAGAAAACCAAGGACACAAGGAAAATATTAGTTCAAAGGACTAATGGACTACATGAACTGCAACATCCGCCAGCCTAAACCCGGAAGAACTAGATGTCCGGCTGCTACCGCCAACCACTCTGGTAGGGATCACAATAGAGGGTCCCTGACAGAGTGGGAGAAAAATGTAGACAAAACTCAAATTTACAAAAAAGACCAGACTCATTGGTCTGACAGAGCCTGGAGGAATCCCCGAAACAGTCACCCCTGGACACCCATCTAACTCAGAAGTGAAGCCACCCCCGAAGTCCACCTTTCAGCCAAAGATTAGACATGCCTGTGAAACAAACAATAACACATTTGAGGAGTGTGCTTCTTAGATCAATCAAGTATATGGGACAAAATAGGCAACACCTGCCCAAAAGCAAAGATGAGAAGGCAGGAAGGGACAGGAAAACTGGACAAATGGAAATGGGAAACCCAGGGTGGAGAGGAGGAGAGTGCTGACACATTGAAAGGATTGCAACCAGTGTCATGAAACAATCTGTGTATAAATTGTTGAGTGAGAAACTAATTTGCTCTGTAAACTTCCACCTGAAGCACATTAAAAAAAAAATAAAAAATTTATGGATCACCACAGGAAAAAAAAGAAAGACCAAACTATCATTTTGCCCCAATTAAAAATCCCTCTTCTAGAGAGAAAAAAGTAGCAATTTGTACAACTGGAGAGGTTTTTCTTTTGTCTAATAGCATTTTTTAATTTTTATTACAAATATAACATATATTAGTTGTAGGAAATATGGAAAATATTTTTTAAAAACACAAAATTTACCTTTAATCTCTTCACTCAGAGAGCACCGTTAACATATTGATAGACTCACCATCCATAAGTATGTTTTAAGGCAGGTTTGTACATATTTTTTTAATATATAGAAAAATGCATGAAATGTAAATGTACAACTTAACAATGTATTTTGCAGACACCCATGTAACCAGCACCCCAGTTAAGTACAAAATTGCCAGGACACCAGATGTATCCCCTTCTCCCACTTTGTCCTTCCTTTCACAGCCCTTTCCCTCCCCACAAAGATAACCACTAATCGGATGTTCACAGTAATCAATTCCTTGTTTTTATTTCTATTTTCACCTCTTCAATATGTATCCCTAGCCGCAATATTTTGTTCTGGTTTTTTAGCTGTATATAAATTGAATCATATAGTATTTTATTATTTTAAGTTTGGTGTCTTTTGCTCAACAGTTTTAAGTCATTCATGGTTTTTTTTTTTTTTACATGTAGCTGTAGTTGATTCATTTTCTCTACAATAGAGTACATCATTGAATTAATATATAGGTAGTCCCCAACTTACATTCATTTTCATCATAATAGAGTGCATCATTGTATTAATATATAGGTAGTCCCTGACTTACAACAGGGTTCCATTCTGATGACTCCATCGTAAGTCACTTCTGATGTAAATCAAATACCTCTTTTTTTAGTTTTCATAGCCTTCGATACGGCAATGTTTTGAACACTAAATCGTAACATTGAACATCTACCAGTGAACATCTGAGAATGATGACATCAGCAAATCATGCGCTGCAACATTGTATGTAGTACATGTTATTAATAATAAGATGTACAAAAAAAAAAGGTGGTCATAAGAGCAGTTCATCATAACCTGAATATGTTGTAAGTTGGGGACTACCTGTACTAAAATTTATCCATTCTAATTTTGCTGAACATTTGGGTTGTTTCCAGGTTTTTGCTAATGCAAATAATTTGCTCTCCACATTCTTGTACTTGTCTTCTGGTGAACAACACACCTTGCTCTGGGATATATGTCTAGAAACGGAATTGCTGGGTCAGTGGGGAAGTGTGTTTTCACCTTCACTAGATAATGCCAAAGTACCTTCCAAAGTAGTAGTAGCAGTTTACATCCCTTTCCTCCTTAGCAAAATATGAGTGTTCCAGATGTTCCACATCCTTGTAAGCGCTTGGTATTTTCAGCCTTTTTGATGTTACATATTTAGCCATTCTGGTGAGTGTGCAGTATCATGTCACTATGATTTTAATCTATATTTCTTGCATTATTTATCTTACATAAAGGGAAGTTAAGTACCTTTTCTTACGTATAGTGGTCGTTTGAATTTTCTGAAATCCCTGTTCAAGTCTTATGCCCATTTCTTACTGGACTGTCTGTCTTTTTCTTACTAATCAGTAGTTCTTACATAGTCTAGTTATGAGCCCTTTCTTTATATGTTGTAGCCTGCCTTTTTACTCTTTTAATGTTATCCTTTGATAGATAGAAGTTCTTGATTTTAATGAATTCAAGTGTATCAATCTTTTCCTTTATGGTTAATGTTTTTTATGCCCTGTTTGATAAATCTTTCCCAACCCCAAGGTCCTGGAGTTATTCTCTTCTAAAACCTTTATTGTTTGCCTTTGACATTTGGATATCTAATACGCTTGAAAATCATTTGTTATGTAGGAGTGTGAGGTAGGGGGTGAAGTATCAGTTTTCTATACAGATGTAGTTATCCCAGCAATTTACAGGAGAGTGCTTTCCACTATTATTATAAAATAGGCTCATGATTTAAAAAAAATTCAAACAATGTAAACAAATCTAAAATGAAAAGTAAATGTCCAATCCATGCCTGCGCAACCAGTTCTTCATTCTCACTCTCCTCCTAACCAAAAGGTCGGCAGTTTGAACCCACCAGCCGCTCTGCAGAAGAAAGACGTGGCAGTCTGCTTCTGTAAAGATTACAGTCTCGGAAACCACGTGGGGCCGTTCTACTCTGTCTTATAGGGTCCCTATGAGTCGGAATTCAACTCAATGGCAATGGGTTTGAGTTTTGCGTGTGTGTGTGTGTGAGTGAGTGTATGTATACATATGTGTGTATGTATATATTTACAATACAAGAAAGCATATAGTTCACTTCCATTTTTGATAGATTTACCTGACTACTCAATCACAGAAATGTAAGAGATGGTAGAGCTAGGCTTTTAGAAAGGAATTTGCCCAAGATATCTCATAGTGTCCTTGTGTACAAGGGTGAGAAAACGTGACGTTTGTGCAGTTAAGTAAATCTACAACTGAGTGAATTAACACATCCAAAGACTGATCGTTAATGAGTTGATGTCAGTCCAAAGGGAGGTATTTGTCCTTAGCTAGGTTGTGTTACTTTCTACATGTTTATAAATGATGTATATGAGCTAATTGATGGTTTGATATTCAGATTTGCATGTGACAGAGAACTAGGAAGGACAGCTAACATACTGAATGATGGAGTTGGGCCAAAAAGTTTCCAACAGGTTAGAATGTGGAATAAAATATGAAGAGCAAGTTTCATTGAAAGAAGGTGAAACGTTCTTTGACATCTCAAAAACAAAATGCAAGATGATTTAACATGCAGACAAAAAAAAAAAAAGGCATACATGGAAAAGACATGAAGACCAGTGTAAGTCAACAGTGTGATTGAGGGACTGTATTAATAGAGTGCAGTGGCCAGAGCAAGGGTTCTGCTTTAGCCAAGATTGTGACCTGGACTTCATAGCTAGTGCTCTAACCACTACAGAAAATAATTGAAATTGCAACCCTTTGGCATAAAGAAGACTGAAGAAGGCATGGAAGGATGGCCTCAAGCACTCTGGATATATTTAAAGGGCTCACATGTGAGAATAGTATTGGATGTGCTTTGAGTGACTTTAGAGTAGAACAAGGGTAGATTTAGGTTTAGTATTTTTTAAAAAGTTTTCTACAAGTTAATGCCTTTTGAAAATTGAATGGACTACCTTAAGTCGGTGTATTTCCCTGTTGCTCAAGCTCAAACTGAATTTAACTGGAACAACTGAATTTAACAAGACATGATAAAGTGGTCAGAGGTTAGAGAGGCATTTGACCTATTAACCTTTCTGGTCCTTTCCACTCTGAGATTTTTCTGTGCAGTGAGCAATTGAACTGGGACTGCTGTTCAGGCATCTTTGTTTTCCATCCAGAGTCTTTCCCTTTACCTCGTACTTCTGTGTTATTCTACATGAGAAGATTCAAATTATTGGCTTGGGAACCTTAAGTATGAAGATTCTCTATTATAAGATTTTGAATTTTGTTTATATCATAGAATTCCTGCCCCATCTGAGTTTAAAATTTATTTGAAACTTATACCTCTGAATTTTTTTAGAAAGCTGGAAAACTGAACCACTATATTAAAACCAAACTATTTCAAAACTATTTTAAAAGCAGTTCCCAGTAATTGTTAAGACCTTACGGGGATTTCACCAGTTAGTCTCACTAATATAAGAATTAGAAGTATGTGACTCTCTGGAAAAATGCATACTCAGTCATATTAGGTGAGAGAAAAGAATCTGTATAAAAAATAGGCACACTGGTAAGAGTCAGAAAAGAACATAGAACAATGAAACTCAGAGGCATATGGATGTTTTTTCTTCTTGCAAAGTTGTGAAGCACATACTAAAAATTTAGGAGGCTGAAACATACATAGAAATTCTGTGCTATAAAGCTGGAGCAAACACGTGTAAAGGATGTATGTGTTTCCAAACTTTTCAACAATTAAAAAAAGGTATTTTTTGTGCCATTTGCTCTGATTCATTGCTAGCCAGTTTACCAGTGTTCCTTTTGCCCCTGTTTTCCTGGCCAAAGCTTTGACTTCCCTTCCCTTTTTTTGGCATTTTAAGTTAAGACATAAAAGTGTATTTTCCAAGGAAGAAGAATTCATTGATTTGTAATTTGATTAGATAGGACTTTATGGAATTTCACAGAATTTTTTGTCCTCTCTCATTATGGAGAAGAAGAGAAAATTAAAGGCAGTCCCCTTGGATTTGGTAGCACTATCCCCAGTTCCTGGCCTAATCAGAAAGCAGGGCTGATGAAACACTAGGGTCAGCCCTGGGCCAGTGATCTCGCAGGCCCAGCCCAGGCCCAAGATACAGGACTGGGAAGCCGGGCTGCAGATCACAAGCCACTACCTGGCAAGAGGTGTAAATGTCAGTTTTGTGACCTCTCTGCAGTATGATGCTGGCACAAGACTTTTTGGACCCTCCATGTGTACATCATCTCTCCTACTTAGTCCCATCTTTGAGAGTCCTAGACTTGCAAAAATTCCACCACTCCCAGTTTCTCTCAGAGCTGCCATACCATTTGACTAGGGATCTGAAGTCCCTAGATTGTGCTTGTCTGTCTCTCTGATCATCTGCCTGTCTCCTTCCCTACACTACCTTCTTGGCAGAATGCCCTTTGGAAAATTAATCATTGCTTCTAGATGGAATCAACACAGGAAGGGAATTGTATTCATTTTTACATCATTGGAACCACTAGGAAAAAGAAGGGTCCGAGGTAACCTCTGTGAACTGCGAAAGTGTCGGTCTAATTTTTTTTTTAACGATGATGCTCAGTGTGGGTGGAGCCATGGTGAGACGGAGTGGGCAACCCCCAGGCACTGTCGGTGAAAATGCAATTCAGTGGAACCTTTCTGAAAAGATGCTTGGCAGGATGTATCAAGACCCTTAACTCTCTTAGCCTTTCACCCGCTAATTATACTTCAGGAATTTATGCTAAAGAAACAATTGGAGACACAGGCAAAAATTCTCTACAAGGATGTGAGTTGCAGTGTTATTTATAATAGCTAAAGGAGGATGATAATCTGAATGTACACAATAAGAGAATAGTTCCATAAATCAGAGTATAATATTATGATACCCTGTTCCAAAAAAAAAAAAAAACAAACCTTTGCCGTCAAGTTAGTTCCGAATCATAGCAACCCTATAGGACAGGGTAGGACTGCCCCATAGAGCTTCTGTGGAGCAGCTGGTGAATTCGAACTGCTGACCTTTGATTAGCAGCAGAGTTCTTAACCACTATGCCACCAGGGCTCAGGTTGCCATTTTAAAAACATGATATCAAGGGCTATTTAATGACCTCAGAAAATACCTTGTAATATTAAGTGAAAAAACAGGCTATTAATTATGTATGTAGTATCCACATTTAGTTACTACATGTAAATGTGTATGTAGTATTATCCCAAATTAAGAGTGAAGAGGAATACGCCAAGTGATTATCAGAGGTATCAGTTATGTATGATTTTTCTTTCCTTTTTGCTTTTTGGTATTTTCTAATTTTTCTGCATGGCCACCTGTAATTTTGATTTCCAAAAAGAAAAAAAAAAAGATTAACTTTCTTAATGGTCAGCTTACTTGGGAACCTCTCCTCTTGTACCAGCTCAAGTTTTACTACCACGGTGTAGAGAGTGGGAAAGGTTCTCATCAGACTGGGCACCTGTCTGGGCAGCGCCATACACATCACGACAGGCATGTCCTGGCTGGTACACCAGACTTTCCATCATTCAAGTGAGTCACCACAGAAGGGTGTCAAGCTGATGATATTGCTCCACACTGTGCTTGCACTATCAGCCACAACCCAGCATGCTGCCAAGCCTTTAGCCTTATCTTCCTAAACTGTTATTCTTCCACTATCCAGTGAATGTCAAAGGGACTGACTGGGACTGTCTGACTCATTTTGAGGACAGTGTTGGCCAGCAAACTAAAGGCAATACAAGCCTGTCCTTTGAATGCCAAACCAGACCAGCAAATGCTCCTTCCGTGTTAAAGTTTAAGCTGTTGTTGTTGTTGAAGTAGTTGGGCCTTGATGTAGGTGTGACTGGTAGGACCTCAGGGATATTTAGTGTGAGAGATGTGCTGGGCGTTCAGCTCAGATAACCCCCACTGGACTCCGAGGGTTGTAGAGAGGTCTTCAAGAGTCATCTGCTAAAGTTGTAGTCATAAAATTATCTTCTCCTGCCCCAGCCTCAGTAATCTTTTATCCTTGGCATCAGTTAGTGGGAAATGAGGCTGAGAATTCGATATTGGAGGTTTCAGAGCCAAGAGTGAAATGGATCATTTTTTTTTTTGTTTCATTTTGGATTTTCATTTTGAGGAGTAAGATTTTCTTTTCTTTCTTTTCTTTTTTTTTTCTGTTTTTCATTTTTAAGTAACTTATAGCCAGATACAAGGTCCTGGGTGGCACAAACAGTTTACTCTCTGCTATTAACCAAAAGGTTGGCGGTTGGAACCTACCCATCGGCACTGTGGAAGAAAGGCCTGACGATCTACTTCCATAAGATCACCATTGAAAACCCTGTGGAGCACAGATCTACTCTGAAACACGTGGGGTTGCCATGAATTGGAACCAACTTGACAACAAAGGCTTTTTTTTAATAGCCAGACACTTCTGTAGTGAAAGAATTTAAGATTACACAGAATCTTGGGCCATTGTCATCATACCACTTATGTGTTCTCTGAGTTGCATTGAAACTGAAATGTAATATACTCTCTGTTCCCTGGGAAAACATGTATATGTTTACAGACATTCTGATGCCATGGTATATCACATGTGGTATATGAAATTTTTCAATAGTATTGTTGATAGCAAGTTTTAGTGACTTGACTCAGAAACACAAATAAACAGAAGGCATCATCCCATTAGTAGTTTAAACAATCACAAGAGTACTGAGGAGTATGCATTTTACTGTTTTACTAACTGAAACACAGTGGTAATAAATTTTTAAATTGTGGTCATTTTATAGCAAATAAATGTTATTGCTATGACTGAAACACAAACCACAAACAAACAAAAGAAATTCTATTACTTGGTTAAAATTGCAGTGGTACAATGAATGGCAATTGACATGGGGATTGAAGAGTAAGTTCTTGTAATAGTTATGAATACCCTGCATTCCAACCACATTCCACCGCACCCCCCCCCCAATTATTTCAGCCATGTACTACTGGCCAAGAACCACTTAGACATCCGATGATGTGAAAAACATTTAGAACCCACATTGTGTTCATAGAATATGTTCCCAACTATGCCTTTAGCCAAAGGCATAATTCTTGGTACAGAAGGGATATGAGCTGGAGCTGTTTCCTACTTTTAAAGCCATTAAAAAGATAAATAAAAAACTAAAATAAAAAGTCTTAATTGTCCTGGGGTAACCACTGACCAGAGGAACAGATTAGTAGAGGCCTCTGGGCTTGGGATGTTCTCTTGAGCTTCCAGATTGTCCCTGGTCAGGACTCGGGTTCCTGGGCTGGACCACAGAAGTTATTGCCAGGCCGTGACTACTTGGTCATTATCTAGTTGGGTGGGGCTGTGGTGAGAGGACTGAGAAAGCAAGACCTCTCTTACCAACAGCAACTGTGGAAGAAACTAAGAACTGCCCGAAAGAGATGAGGCACCACTTCTTCTAGGACTTGACAGAATCAGGTGGAAACAGGAATCAAACTAATGGTAGACTAACTTAACCTCTCAGCTGATAAATCTAACTGTCTTATAGTTTGTGTGTGTGTGTTAAATCTGTCCTAGCTTGTCAAATAAGTTATAACCTCTTGAAGCTAGGGACCTTGGTTAGCTACATTGTATTCCATCCATCATCCTGATCATACTAAAACCCAAACCAAACCCATTGCCGTTGAGTTGATTCTGACTCATAGCGACCCTATAGGACAGAGTAGAACTGCCCCAAAGGGTTTCCAAGGAGCAGCTGGTGGATTCAAACTGCCGACTTTTTGGTTAGCAGCCAAGCTTTTAACCACTGTGCTACCAGGGATCATACTAGGTGCCCAGTAACTAGCCTTTGATGGATTAATTGGTGGGGGGGTCATGTTCTTTTAATTTAATTTCTTCTATTATATGAATTCCATCTGCTATATGAATCCACCAGACAGAATACTGGAGGCAGGATTAGGGATTTTGTTTGAGTTCACAATGTGTTGAGCCTTGTTGAGTCTACCTGTTGCTGTATTCCATTTTCTCCTTGCAAATGTGGCAGGCATCTAACAACTCATACAAAGGCTTCCAGTGTTATGGTCAAGTCTGTTAAGAAGCTTGGCACAACCTAGAGGAACAGAGTAGGTCCTGCTACCCAGAGGCAGTACAATGTGGTGGCAAGAACCCTGGGCTAGGAGCCAGAGGATTAGGGTTATAATCTCAGCTGTCACTCACAGGCTTGGTATCCTCAGGCAAGCCTCAGCTTAGCCAAAGTTTCCACATCTGTGAAGTGGGAATTATAATAGTGCCTATTTCATGGATTTGTTGGGTGTGTTAAATGACATTCATTAATTTACTTATTCAACAAGTATTTATTGAATACCTACCAATTATAGGTGCCATTTTAGGCACTGGATATATAGCAGTGAATGAAACAGAAAAAAATCCCTGCCTTTACATCTAGCTCAATTGGCATAACATAGTTTATAAGGACTCTACATCCTACTTTGGTGAGTAGCATCTGGGGTCTTAAAAGCTTGTGAACAGCCATCTAAGGTACTGCACTGGTCCCACCCCATCTGGAGGAGAGGAGAATGAAGATAATCAAAGACATAAGGGAAAGATTAGTCGAAAGGACTAAGAGACCACAACTACTACAGCCTTCACCAGACTGAGTCCAGCACAACTAGATGGTGCCCGATTACACCACTGACTGCTCTGACAGCGATCACAATAGAGGGTCCTGGACAGAGCTGGAGAAAAATGTAGAACTAAATTCTAACTCACAAAGAGAGACCAGACTGACAGACTGGAGAAACCCCAAGAGTATGACCCCTGGACATTTAACTCAGTAATGAAGTCACTCCTGAGGCTCACCCTTCAGCCAAAGATTAGACAGGCCCATAAAACAAAACGA
>NW_004444016.1:10697929-10714753 GCF_000243295.1 Trichechus manatus latirostris
CCATAGTTTTTTTTTTTGCTTTAACGACTTCCTGACCTTTGGCAACCAATGTCACAAAACTATGTATTAATTATTTAATGAGAAACTAATTTGCTCTGTAAATCTTCATCTAAAGTACAAAATAAAAAAAAAATCTCTGCCCTTATGGGCATTATATTAAGAAATATAATGCACATAATGGCTTTTAATAAAAGTTCAATTGAATTAATCTGAGGATATCTGATGAACTCGCTCAATGGGCTTTTACCGTGTATATTCATAAGTATTTATGTTACTGTCATAGCTAGTTATGGCTGTAATTGGGTCTCATTCCTGACTTGGCATAACCCTAAGGATGTCTCATTAAGTAGGACATTTATGTGTTCTTGCTAAATCCCACTATGTTTAGAAAGCTTGTTGCCCTTGAATTGGATTGCTGTCGTTTTCACCTGCATAAAGTGCTCGGCCCAAGTAATCCCGCAGGCAGTTGAGGTTCAGGGACTGCAGGTTGTGTTGCGGATGAATGGTTTCCACATTTTCTCAGCCATTGGTGTTAGCAGTCTCTGTGACTTAATGTGATTTTACAAAGTTGCTAAGGTGTTTGCTTGGTTGTGTAATTTGTGAAAATAAGTCAAAGGCTAGCATGACCCATCAAGATCCACAGACCGTATTTTAGTGAGTAATTTCAACATTTCCTCTCCAAACTTTCGATCACCCACCCATCAAGGAGCAAGGTAGACAGATTTAAGGTTTCAGTTCCTCATTTCTTTTTTCCTTCCCTCTGAGGCTTTCTCCTTGAGTATCAGAATGACCAAACTCCATGCAAGGAGGAGGGCAGGCCTGGAAAGCAGACCTCAAGGGGAGAGTGCGGACATGTCGTGGGCTTGGCAACCAGTGTCACAAAACTGTGTATTAATTGTTTAATGAGAAACTAATTTGCTCTGTAAATCTTCATCTAAAGTATTAAAAAAAAAAAAATCCCAGTCCTTATGGGGCTTATGTTTAAGAAATATAATGCACATAATGGCTTTTAATAAATGTTCAATTGAATTAATCTGAGGATATCTGATGATCTCACTTGATGGATTGCATCCTGTCTCCTGAGAGGCGTGGATCCATGCCCACCCTCCAGTCACGATCATCTTTCTAATGCAGTACTTTGGGTCTCCAATGGCACCAAGCCCATTTAGTTAAAAATGTAAACAGGAAATTGTTTTCTGGCCGAATGGCCTGTGTGGCCCAGAAAAAAGTGGTCGTTTTTGCTGAGACGCTATTAAAAACACTCATAAAACAGTAGAAGCGGAAGGCTCGTTATATAAGCCAGCCCTGCCCGAGAATGGAGGCTGGCGATATGATATGAGTGTAGGAACTAATGCATGTGGTCTCAGGGCATTTTTAGCCGATGGCCAGATGCACAATTGACATGGTAGAAGGAGCTTCTATCACCTAGAAAGCTGTTGTTCTGCAGGGCAGAGACATGTTCAAGTTCCGAGGAATTGGAGAACAGGCATTACTTGGAAGGTATGGAGGTTTAGTCTGGAGAAATGTGACTTGGCACTGACCGCATGTCCCTGAGTCCCAGTGCTTGTCCAGGCGGCTCCAGCTCCCCGTCATTTGGCCTCCATGAACCTCCTATGCTCCCATCGTGGTTTCCCTCTGTGCTGATGAGTTTTCTGGTTGTTATGTCTTGCAGCCCCCCGAATCCAAGCCCAACATCACCCCTCTCGCCATCTTGGCCCATGTTCTCGGCGCCATCCAGCCCTATGCCCACCTCATCCACGTCAAGCGACTCATCCCCCGTCAGGTCTGTTGCAGGGTTTGTTGGTTTTCTGTTGCTGCCTTTGTTCTCTCATTTGCTTGGTCCTCTCTTCATGCAGTGTTCAGCCTCCTCGTCAACTTTGTACCCTGCCATCCAAACCTGAACTTGCTTTTTGACAGGCCAGAAGAAGAAGTTCGTGAAGACTCCAGGTAAAATCATGGATGACAACCAATCCGTTCCCATTTATCCAAAGCCTGTCAGGGACAACTGGGGGCCGGCCTCAGCTCACCTGTGGTTCCAACGTTTCCGACCAAAGCCAGGAGGCACCGTTTGCATGAATCAGCATGGCATTTTTCATGCCCTTCTTCAAGTTCCTGGATTAATCTGAGGTGCCTGGAGTTTGGGGAAAGAGCCCCTGCTCCTGAATAAGTCTCCTGCTTTGGTCGCTCTCTAGTTATTTGGGCTCTCTTTGTGCTTTCGTATAAGATAATATAAAAGGGAACTGCTGACACACATGCTTGGCCTTTTCTTTCCTCATTTTTATCAGTCCACATTTATTTGTGGAGTTGAGCCATTGGCCATGAGCACTGACAGCTAGTTGCTTAGACCAGATCCACTGGGAGAGAGACAAATATAACACAGAGAATGAGGGATCAAGATATGAAATGGTTTATCTTTAAACTGTTCACAGCTTATGGTTCCTTGCCTCTGTCTCTGTGTGTTAGAGCCCTTAGCTCTCATCGGAATGGGCAACACCTCTTCCTGAGGGTGAACAGTTTGACCTAGTTCCTCTCCCCAAGGACCATGCCATAGTTTTTTTTTTTTGCTTTAACGACTTCCTGACCTAAGAGCCACAATTCTCTGCACTTGAGCTCTTGGGAGAAAAGAAACTGTTTAAATCTAAGAAAGGAATTAATAAAGAGCCTACAGAATCCCCTTGCTGTGTAGGGCCCAAGATGTGTGTCTCTTGATCTTACTCTCTGCTCTCAAACAACCAAAATGCGGAGCCCAGTTATAAGCATCATACGCATTTTGGGCCCTGGAAGTATTTTCTCTCTTCTATTTTTTTTTTTTTCCACATCTGATTTTTTTTCCCTAAGGTGTGACTCCAGCAAAGAGGCTTAAAGAATTTATGAAGCTGAGTCTCAATTTTAAAAAAAGAAAACCGCGTGCTATTATATATACTCATTAACTCATTGCCATCAAGTCAATTCTGACTCATAGCGACCCTATAGGACAGAGTAGAACTGCCTCATAGGGTTTCCAAGGAGTGGCTGGTAGATTCGAACTGCTAACTTTTTGGTTAGCGGCCAAGCCCTTAACCACTGCACCACCAGGGCTCCATTTATACATACAGATGCATAGACTAAATATTAAATAATATATGCATCTGTATATAGTAATACAATAATAATTTATACATACAGTTGCATGTATTATTTTATTCTTCTCAGGGCACTTTGACATCTATCATTTCATTCTGCTCTCAGGTAGGAATGAGAGGAGATATGGCCTGAACCCTGTTATAGAAAAAGGAAACTGAGATACTGAGAGGCAACTGATGCATGGTCATGGGACTAAATGAGAGCAAATCCACAATTCAGGACTTCTTGCCCTCAACTCCACGCTCTTTCCTCTAATCATATGGGTAACCCCAACTTTAAGTTTCCATGTAACTCCCAGCTCAAGAGCCTAGCCTGGTCTTGTAGGTTTGATAACAGCTTTCTACCTAGCTTTTTCCAGAAGACAGGAGAGATAGCTTCTCAGTAATTTTTTTTTTCCTTCACCCTGGGAATAAGGTAAAAATTCAGATCATATTTTCCTGACATTCAAATTATTTCCTAATTATTTCACAGACATATGCCAGGCACTTGGGCAGACGTTAACTTTATGGAATACTAGAATATAGTATGGATTGTTCTGGTTAAACCTTTGATTATCCCATGAGGACCTGAATCAGAGCAAACTGTAATGGCCAGAGACCTTCACCTCCCAAAATGCCTCACTCACACAGAAGAGAGACTTAGGCATTAGGAGAATATATATTTTTCGTTTTTATGTAAAGGGAGTAAAATCTTCAAAGCACTGGCCCTTTGAACAAAATGGGTTTGGAAACTCAGGACGGTGGAATTATTCAACTAAAAAACTAAAATCTACTGTCTCCATGGAGAGTATTCATTTTGTGTCTTTGAGTTTTGGGGCCTGGTTGCTTGTCAGGTTTCTCCACTTCTGTACGCCCATCTCCCAAAGTACGTCCAGGTTGACAGAGGCGAAAGAATCTGCTCACCTGATGGGTTTGGGGTCATGGTTACTCAATACTGCCCCTCTGGCCACTGTTAAAACAGCACTGTTTGAATTCTGATGCTCCAGAACCCTTTAGGAAGCTGCCATTTTGAAATAGCCAAGGCAGAGTGGGGGCTTGGAATCCGCTGCCACTGAGCTAAGTATGGGTGCCAAGGAGAGCTCAAACAGGGACACTGCTAGGGAGCTAGCCCATCTTTGGAACAGAGAGGTCTAGAATGCCCTGACTGCTATTGTAGTTAGACAGCCAAGAGATGGGGTATACATACTCAGGTCCAATGAGGCCTTCCCCCAAAGTAACCTGAAATGTCAGATTTCTTTCCCAAGGCAGAATTTTTTAAAAATAAATGCTTAATTAAACTTAAGGAACGGCCTTACTTCTACACAGTGTCTGTGCTGGAAATGACTTCCTGTCCCCTCTTGGAACCATTTTTATGCTTGTTAGTTCAAGTTCAAGAATGAAGATGCCTTTTGCAGCTCATCAGGAAAGGGACCTGTGGGAGCATTGCCTTCACATTTCCCTTTCCTGTCACTTGCACCCCCAGAAAAGCTCCACGCCTCGGACCCCATAACTTGCATTTGCACAGTGGCCACAGAAATTTGTGCCTAAAAGATCAAGCTGTTGCTACCTACCAACCTAGCCGGCCCCACCCCCTGCTGTGCTGTACAGTGGTGAAGTGGAGCGTCATTTTGCAAGACTTACAAGGTCATTTGAGGGAAACTCCTCTGAGTGCTTTCCTGGCCTCATGCCATGCTCAGAGGCAAAAATTAAAAATGAATCAACAGAAGGATCTAACTCGTTCATGCCCTTGAAGGCCCAGCCAAGGTCTAAAGGGCACTGTGGCAGGAGCAGCCAAAACCACCCCAAGCTCTCTGTGCCCCGTGTTGAGGTGCAGAGGGGAGAATAAGGGGACTGAGGAGCCAGAGAACCAAGGATACTTGGTGAGGATTTTGTTTTGTTTTTTACTCACAGCCAAAACCTACCAAACAACCTCTCTGCCAACAGGATCTTTCTGTTTAGTAGGAACCCTACTTAACACAGACTGATCAACGCTGTCGAGAGGGGTTATGGCATTGGGACACATGACTTGTTGAGCCAACAAACTTTTAAAAAGATAAAACTTTCCCCTGGGTAGGGCCACCAGATTTAGCAAATAAAGATACAGGATGCCCAGTTAAACCTGAATTGTACATAAACGACAAATTTTTTTTTTTTTTTTTTAGTTTAAGTATGTCCCATGCAATGTTTGGACATAGAAACATTGCATGAGGCATACTTATACTAAAAAATTATTCATTGTTAATCTGAAGTTCAAATTTGACTAGGTGTTCTGTTTTTTATCTGGCAGCCTACTCCTGGGGAGCAGGAGTGGTCCTTCTTAAAAGCACCCCGTCTGTGTCATCCCTCTTATTTTTGGGTTGGGAGAGGTCTCAGGAGAAAAGACCCTCTCCTAGGTGGTCAGTCACCTGTTGACTTGAGAGAAAAGCAAGATCATTCCCTGATCTTTTTGATTTTAATGCAATATTTTATTATCACTTCATTATTTGATACCAAAAGCCTAATACTAGTGGAAAGTTACTCCTTTCAAAAGATAGTCTTGGGCACCTGAGACCATTCTCTGTGCTTTCTGCCTGCCAGATACCCCAGCTGTTTTCCCTGGCTTGCCCCTGATCTGTCCCATTGCCTTTATTTAATGAGGTTAATAAATAACCTCTATGAAACTCCAGCCCGAGGAACCCTGCCTCCGATGTTGTTCCCATCACCTTTCGTTCCCCTTCCCTGGTCTCTTTGCTCTTTTCCCACCTGCTCTGCCCTGTCCTCAAGGGGCAGTAACCCTTGAAACCTGGTCTCTATGACCCTAGCTAGTGTGGACTGGATTCTCCTTCCACCTTCAGTGTCATAACAGACCCAGTCACCTGTCAGTGTGGTTTTTCTGCTGTTTTAGCACATTTCACAACCAGCTTACTCCTGTCTGCTCCCTACCTCCTAAAAAAAAAAGACTGTTTTATTCCTCCCTGGAAAGTTGCACATTGGATGTTTGGCCCTTGCTGGCCAGCGCACAGACATGGTCTCGTTAGATCACAGGATGCACCCCTTGCCCTGAACTTTATTCTAACTTTAATGATCTGTAGAAAGCAAGAGCAGTTTTCAAGTTGGAGCTAACGAAGTTTCAAGGCCCTTTTTCCTGCCCATCATTCCTAGCAGCCCCACTTCACTTTCTCCCACCTGGCCCTCACCTCTTGTCTACTAGAAAGCCAGGGAGATCAATAGTAAACTGCCCTGGCAACAAAGTCTGGATAATCATTTCCTCTGATCACCCTACTCAGCAAACCTTTTAAGTCCTTTTTTCCTTCAGTTTTCGTGGAGCGGAGACTGTAAGTTTTAGGTTCCTGGCCCTGGTGTAGGTTTCCATCCATCTGTGGCTCTTTTCTAAAGGGAGGCTGGACTTGGTGACACCAAGAAATAACAGTTCCATAGTGCCCTAGAACGCCTGCCCCAACTGGTCTGTGTAGATTTGCCTGAGACCAGATGATGCTCAGTTTCATCTCATTTTGTCCACTAGAAATCAGTGCTTCACGGGAGGTTTTGCATCCCTGGCTCTTTGAGGGTCTACACTAGTCAAAGGAAGATAAAGTAAATAATATGTATCCCTTGAATAACTTTCTAGCCCAGGGGATTTACTTGTGCTTTTTCTGTTCTGCCCTTGAAGCCCTATGTGTGCTTTCTCAGATAGCTTAGGGGAAGGAGAAGATCAATTTTGGTAAATAAAGGGCCAGCTTTTGAGAGCTGTCATTTTTCTTATGACTCTTGAGACGTGGATTGTTAGGAACTAGTTGGATACCAAAGCAAAAATTGGCAGACGGTAACACGATTTACCAGCTCTTACAAATTACTCTCTAGAGCATGGGTTAGCAAACTGTGGCCTGTGGATCAAATCCGGCCCACTGCCTATTTTTTATACATAAAGTTTTATTGGAACACAGCCACACTAATTTGTTTACATGTTGTCTGTGGCTGTTTTTGTGCTACAGTGCAGAGCTGAGTAGTCATGACAAAAACCGCATGGCTGCAAGGTCTAAAATATTTACTATCTGGCCCTTTACAGAAAAGGTTTGTGAACCCCTGCCCTAGAACAATGGCTCTCATCCCTGGTTGCACATTAGAATCACTTGGGGAGCTTTTTAAAACTACTGATGCATGCTTATATTTATGTCTGCAAGTCGGGATGGAATCCAGATATCTTCATTTTTTTTTTAAAAGCTCCCCAGGTGATTCTGATGCACAATGAGCAGCATTGTTGCCAACACTCACTGGGTATGAGACGGCAAAAAAAAAAAAAAAAACCACCATCATTGTCTTTCCCATCTTCGTCCCCTTCACGACACAAATGTGCACACATGCATGTGCGCGCGCACACACACCTACCTTCTCTATTCCCAACCCTATCCTGCGGTCAAGGAGTTCCAGCTCTAAAATCCTGCTTCACCAGTAAGATCCAGCCCAATTAGAAACAGTTAACATCTGGGAGCACTAATGTCAGCCTGTGGCTTAAGCCGAAGCCTGACTTTGCTGGAGTTTCTTCTTTTTGATTGACCACGTATTGCCAACTTTCAACAGAGTCTTTTGGGAGTGTTCTCTAGAACAACTTGGAGGTTCTTTCCTGCCCCAGCCTCCCTCCTCCCAAGGTATCCCACCTCCAAAAACGAGGCTCAGCCTGCCTCCTACTTCAGCTGTCGTAGCTCCTAGGTAACATTTCAACATGACATAAGATGACCGTACAAGAAGCATGCTCTCTCAGAGTTTACAGCCTTTCTCTGAGTATTATTCATTTTTCTCCTGTGACCTTTGCAACTTTTCCACCTCGTGTTTTGCTATCTGGCTACTTTTTCAGGCTCTTCCCACAAGAGAGGACTAGGTGGCTTGCAGGGAAGGGGAAGAAGAGAGATTAAAATTCTGGGGCTTTCAGAGGGTTTAGAAAAAAATGCTCAATAAACTCCTGTTTTCACACAGCACACCATTCCGGAAGGCAAAAGCCTTGTACGCCTGCAAAGCTGAGCATGACTCCGAGCTCTCGTTCACAGCAGGCACGGTCTTCAATAATGGTGAGTTTCTCGTGCCCTCACAGAGATACGGGAGGAGGAGGGGCAAATAAATAACTGGTGTTTCCAAAGTTCCTGCCTAGAGGAAAACTCAAGAGAACAGGTAAGACCAAAAAGAAGTGTTTGTGTGTTATTTGTTTATGTGTCTTTTCCCAAAGTAAGAGAACAGCAGCAGGACTTCAGGAGGCATTTTCAAGAATGGGCAGGTGTAATTCAGCCTCTTCACTCGGAGAGAGGCAGTCTCATCCAGCGATTGTGAGCAATAAATGAGAGGGTGCCTGCAAGGGACTCAGCCCAGCACCTGGCAGTGGCTTTGCCAGTCTACGAGCTGGACAGAGGGTAGGAGACAAGGGAGTGGGAGCAGGGATGCTGGAAGTAGTCAGAAGCCCAGGGTGGAGATTAAGGCCACGTGTTCTGGGTCTTTTTCCTCTTGGGCTCAGTGGTATGCACTGTCTACATAGCAGGGTGGGTAGATCTTCAAGATGGTAGGGCATTTGGTGAGCTCTAGGGTGCATCCATGGTTAGAATTCTTGCCTTTCATGTGGGAAACCTTGGTTTGATTCCTGGCCAGTGCAACTCATGCACAGCCACCACCTGTCTGTCAATGGAGGCTTGTGTGTTGCCATGATGCTGAAAAGGTTTTCAGTGGCACTTCCAGATTAAGACAGACCAGGAAGAAGGGCCTGGCAATCTACTTCCAAAAATCAGCCAATAAAGACCCTATAGGTCACAATCTGCAACCGATCATGGGGATGATGCAGGACCGAGCAGCATTTCGTTCTGGTCACCATGCATGGGGTCACCGAGAGTCGGGGGCTGACTGGACAGCAGCTAACAATAACAGTAACAACAACAGGGCAATAAGCCCCGCTTGTGTCTCTGCTATTACTCCCTTTGACTTTTGAGGGCTAAAGTAGACTACAGGCAAACCACCCACAGACCACCAGCTCAGGTATCCTGGTGTGAAAGTGGATTCATGCCACTAGCCTCATGGAACTGGGAACTAGTACTTGACGTACCATTTTCTTTTTCTTTTCCCTGAGAAGAAATATTTTTTTATGTGAGAATTGGTGTTGTAATTTGTCACAACTTCTCACTTACCTAAGAGAAAAATTACAATGCTAGAGAAGAAGCTTCAGTTTCTGTTATAGTTCGGTTTCCACAGGTGAAGTTCTCCTTTGAGGCTCATCTCCCAGGGAGAAGGGTCTGTTTCGTTTTGCCATATTTTGTTTTGCTCAAAGGAGGAAGCAAAAGCAACTGCCTGGTTTCAGGAACCGGACATTTTCTCTGGCCGCCTCCCCCACCCCAGGTGGGGTGGAGGCAGAGTTCCCCTGGCAAGAGTGAGTGCATTGCCTAAGCGCTCCCCACCCTGTCTGGGCAGCCTCACTGTGGCCTGGACTGTGCCTCCTACTGCCTGACTGAGACCTAGAAAGCCCCCGCACAGCATGGGAGACCCTGAGCTCTAAATGGGGCTGCCTCAGCACAAATCCTGGCTTGACCACTTGTTCCTGTGTGACCTTGAGCGATGTCTTAACCTCTCTGTGCCTCAGTTCACTTCGTGTCATAGCAAGATAATAACAATACCTACCTTATAGGTGTTGTGAGGAAAAGATGAGATGAAGCACATCACGTTTTTGGAAAGACACTCAATACATGTTAAGCATTCGGTATGTTAGTTATAGTTATTATTGTTATCATCGTCATCAAGTCCGTGTTACAAAAAGACCCTGATGCTCTCATAGTTCACAGTGATCGTTTTTAGTCTTCAGCTGTTATGACCCAGGCTTGGCTCTCAGCTGAGCAGCAGGCCTCTCCCAGGGTCCTGGCTATCTGCAGGGGCCTCACGTACCAAGTCACAGGAGGTACGGGGTCCTGGGGTCCAGCCCTTGACTGCATCCACATCAAAAGGGGCTGCCACCCTGTCTGCCCAGCCCTGCAGTCAGCATGGTGGGATATTTATCAGACATTAGTGGCCAGAATGAGCAGTGGGCACAGAGCACCTGGGGGAATTCCCAGGCCACACTCGGCCCTGGGCCTTCTGGGCCAGCTGGGGTGAGGGACTACAAGTGGTGTGGCCCCATGTCTCCTTTTATGGTTCTCAAGGTCCAAAGCACTGTCCTTAAAACTTCGCTCCAATGACTTTGATTTGTGCCCTTTACAAATGAAAGCACACAAACAGCCAGCCCCGGTCCTCTCCTGTCAGCACACAGGCAGGTGCTTGGAACCGCTGAAGGCCGTCCAAAGGCCTGTAATTGTCCCCGTGTAGGCCCAGGTGCGGCGTCACAGCCCAGCTGTAACATGGCCCATCTTTCATAGCAGACAAGCCAACCTGAGTGCAGCCACCTTGCAGGGCTTCTCTGTCCTGCTCTGCCAGCAGGGGGTGGGCTTCTGCCTGTGGATGAGCAAGATTTGAGAGATCTCCACGTTTACAGACAAATCCAGAGTTTAAAGGTCTGTTCCTCTAAGTCCCAGTTCACTGCTCACATGGGCATTCCCATCTGATATTCACTCTGACAACAGAAAGGACCCCCACCCAGGGGCAGAGCTGGTTTAAGCAATCAAAAGATGTGTGTGTGCATGTGTATCTTTTCTGTGACTCCTTTTCTTGAGTGCAGCCTTCTTCCATTTTTTAAACAGCTTTATTGAGATATAATTCACATACCATATAATTCACCCATTTGAAGTGTACAATTCAGTGGTTTTTCATATATCCAGAGTTGTGCAGCCATCACCATAATCAATTTTAGAACATTTTTGTCACCCCTAAGAGAAACCACATAACCTTTAGCAATCACTCTGTATTTCCCCACAAACTTCCTCCATCCAGCCCTAAAAAAACCTGTTGCCATCGAGTCGATTCTGACTAATAGCAACCATCCGGCCCTAGGCAACCACTAATCTACTTTCTGTCTCTATAGATTTGCCTATTCTAGACAGTTTTTATAAATGGAATCGTACAATGTATGGTCTTTGTGACTGACTTCTTTCACTTAGCGTAATGTTTTCAAGGTTCATCCATGTTGTAATATGTATCAGTACTTCTTTTTTTTTGCTGAATAACATTCCATTGTACAGTATACCACATTTTGTTTATTCATTCCTTAGTTGATGGACATTTGGGTTGGTTCCAGTTTGGGGCTATTATGAATAATACTGCTGTCAGTATTTCTGAACAAGTTTTTGTATGGATGTATGTTTTTATTTTTCTTGAGTATGTACCTGGTATACAGAATTGCTGGGTCATATGGGTCAGCCTTTTGAGAAACCACCAAATTGTTTTCCAAAGCAGCTGCACCATTTTACATTCCAACATTTTCCTCTTTTTTTATTGTAGTAAATAAATATGTAACAAATCATTCCTCATTTCAACATTCTTCACGTGTACAATTCAGTGACATTAGTTATGTTTATCAGCCATTATACATTTCCTAATTTTCCCATCACCCTTGACGGAAGCTCAGTGTCCCCTAAGCAGTAAGTCCTCGTATTCCCCTCCCTCCCACCTGCCCCTGGTAACTGCTAATAAACATTGGTCTCTATGCACTTACCTATCATAGATATTTCATATAAATGGAATCATACAATATTTATCCCTTTGTGACTGACTTATTCTAACTTCTTCCATTTTTAGGAGCCGTGCTGTCACAATGGTTAAACGTTCAGCTGCTAACCAAAAGGTCAGCAGTGCGAATCCACCAGCTGCTCCTTGGAAACCCTATGAGGCAGTTCTACTCTGTCCTGTAGGGTTGCTATGAGTCAGAATCGACTCGACAGCAATGAGTTTTAATGGGTTTTCTATTTTTTAAGCCTCCTTTTTAAACTAGTTTAAAAAGTAAAAAAACAAAGCTACCTAGAAGATTTTTAACTCTCAATTTCCTTCCTTCCCAGCAGGGTGCTTTGCCTATCAGGTGCTATGTCTACCCCCACCCACAACTTGGTAATCATCATAAATCCTACAATAAGTGAGAATAGGAGAGAAATTTGGTTTAACAAGTTAGAGGTCTTACCTAAGCCTTCCTGTGATCTTCTGGGAGTCAGTGGCAGGGTTCACTGACACTAGTTTGTTTTTAACCAGCAATGCCAGTGACCCTTTTCATTCCCTGAAGAGCAAAAGGCCAAATTAAACAACAACAACAAAAAAAAACCACACACACCACTCAGTTTGGGCTAAGCAGCAGTTGAAGATGGATTGGAGGAAATGTTAATCCACTTTCCAGATTGATTTGGCTGATAATATTTCATTATGGACTATTTTTAGAGGAAAAATGCTACATATACCCTATTTTCCCCTTCTCTTTACCTGTATAGGAGAAATCAAGCATTCGAGAGAAAAAATATATAAACATTTTAGGCAGGGAGATCTTTTTCCCTGTTCTATCTCTTGTTAGTTTACTGCTAGTGATACTAGGTAAGGGTTATTTAAGCTGGACACTCCGTAGCTGTTAACGTTAAATCAGCAGACCAGTCTAAATAAAGTTTCCTAATGACAGGTTTAGGTGAGTGAGTGTGTGTGTTCTTTTTCAGGATCAAGAAGAATGAATAAGGATGAGGAAGAGGGAGAGGCTCATCAAGGGGAAAGTCTGTTGTTTCTTAATGATTAATCTCTAAGCCTTTGGATTCCAAGGGGCCTGTGCTATGACTGGGCTGCTGCTCAGTCACCTCGTGGACTTTGTGCAGTGGGGAATGGATGTGCAATACTTGGAAATAACTCTAGTGTCAGCCCTTGCCAATCTACTAGGAAACTGTCCACTTCACCTCAAGCACTTCAGACAGTAACTGGAAAGAGAAATAACTCGCCTTCTCAGGAACGTTAGTCATCTTGAAGCAATGTGATTAGTGATAGCTGGAAAATTCATGTGACAGTAAAATTGGGTTATTGGGATACTTCCATCGAGACTTGAGATGAGCTGGACCCATTCACTCCCGTGGTACAGGGCTCAACCTGAGTGAAGGAGGGCTACCCCAGGCTCCCTTTCCTGATGGAGAACATCCTCACCAGGGAGCTGCCAAGCTGCCTGGGCAGTGGGGTTATGGGACAGTTACTGGGGCCTGAGTCTTTCAGCCTCTTCAACCACTCCACTGCCTATCACCCAAGTCCAGGACACCTCTCACCTAGGCATTTCCACAAGCCTCCTAACTAGTCATATCACTTCCACTCTTGTCCCCAAAACCCATTGTCTATACAGCAGCCAGAGTGATCTTTGATAAATGTAAATCACATCATGTTATCCCCCCTGCTAAAAATACTCCAGTGCCTCCCGTTGCTCATAGAATTATTTATGAGACCCTCCACAGTTCAGCTCCTACCCCTCTGGCCCCCTCTGCCCTCACACAATGCATTGCAACCACACAGGACTTCTGTATATTCTCAATTGGAGTCTACTGACTACTGCCAGCAGGCCAAATCCAGCCCACAGCCTATTTTTTTAAATAAAGTTTTATTGGAACATAGCCACTCACATCTTTCTGTTTACCTTTTTGTTTAGTTGTTATCTACTGCACTACAACAGCAGGGTTGAGTAGAGAGACATATTTGCTATTTTTTAAGAAAACTTTGCAGACCACTCTTAAAATCACATCAAGATTTTCCCCATCTTAGTGCCTTTGCGAGGAGCCCTCATGGCACAACAGTGCTCAGCTGCTAACTGAAAGTTTGGTGGTTTGAACCCACCCAGCACCTCTGAGGGAGAAAGACCTGGCGATCTGCTGCCATAAAGATTACAGCCTAGAAGACCCTATGGGGCAGTTCTGCTCTGTCACATGCAGTTGCTGTGAGTTGAAATCAACTCGATGGCACCCAACAACAACAGTGGCTTTGCACTTGCTTTACACACTGCCGGGCTGGCCCTTTTCAGTCATTTAGGTTTTATCTCAAATATCTTCTCCCCACTGACCCCCATCCCTATCATGGTCAATTCCATTATCCCCCCATTGCCATTGAGTCGATTCCAACTCATAGTGACCCCAGTAGAACTGCCCCATAGGGTTTCCAAGGAGCAAATGGTGGATTTGAACTGCTGACCTTTTGGTTAGCAGCCTGAGCTCTTAACCATTGTGCCAAAATAATATTTTTATTTATTGATAGATTGTTCCTCCCTAAGAGCAGAATCTTGTCTGCTTGTTCTGTGCTAGACACAAGGACCTCTCATCGTGTCTGGCATATGGAAGGTGCTCAGTAAATATTAGTTAAATGAATAAATGCTTTTTAACTACACAGGGGTCTGTGGCTCTTCCAGCCAGTGCTTCTTCCTTCTGGGGCAGCTGGCCATTACAGATCTTAGTCACACACTTCCCCACAGTGAGGGAAGGAGGGGAGGAGCATTGGTTGGGTATGCAGGGGTGTATGGTGTGTATATGGATACAGCTGAGAGAAAGTGGCTGGCAGGAAGCACACCCGTGTCAGCAGCAGCTTGTATTTATTATCTGCTTGCTGGGCTGGAGAGTAGCCCCGGCACTTTGCTGTGACATCGTGTGTGTTTATAGAGCGCACTGGACACTGGTGTGATTCAGAAGGTTAGATGTTGGTGCAGTTCAGCCCAGCAAGTACTTACAGAGCATCTTAGATGTTCAGAGCGCTGGGCTGGGCAAAAAGCAGTTGTAGTTAAGACCATAGGCTATGAAATCAGATGCCGTGGGGCAGATCTAACTCTGTCATCTACGGCTGTGTAATTTTGGGCATGCTGCTTAACCTCTCTGAGCCTCAGTTTCTCATCAGTAAAATGAGGATAATACCGTACCAACTCCATAGTTGTTCTGAGGATGAAGGGAGGTAATGCATGCAAAGCAAAAAGCCTGTTTAGTGTGTGTGTTCAGTGTGTATATGATCATTATTATTCTCAATGATCTCATGCTCTGGTTGAATAGAAACAAAGTAGTGGAAAAGGGCTTGGTGTCTGGAGTCAGACAAGCTGGGTTCAAATTCCGGTTCTACCATCATGACCCTGAACAAATTAATTTACCTCTTTGAGTTGTAATATTCTCATGTGTAAAATAGGGATAATAGTATAAACTGGCATTGCTATGAATTGGAATCCACTCAATGTACTGGTTAGGGTCAAATGAGTGAGTCCATCTAAAGCTCCAAGCATATGGCAGCTTTAGAGTCCACATTCTCTACATCTTAGCTCCCATCATTGTAATTCATGAGGCAGTGGGACCATCACAGGTTGTTGAGCCAGGGAGTGCTATAATAGAAACTAAAATACACAAAAAGCAGCTAGGGGAGCAAAGCTTGACACAATTTGAGCACCATTAGTAGTGAGTGCCCATGGACTGCCAGAAGAATGAACAGATTTGTCTTGGAAGAAGTGCAGCCTGAATGCTCCTTAGAAGTGAAGACAACGAGACTTTGTCTCACATACTTTGGACATGTTATCAGGAGGGTCCAGTCCCTGGACAAGGACATCATGCTTGGTAAAGTAGGGAATCAGCAAAAAAGAGGAAGACCCTCAAAGAGATAGACTGACACAGTGACTGTGACAATGGGCTCAAACATAGCACTGATTGTGAGGATGACGCAGGACCGGGCAGTGTTTCCTTTTGTTGTACACGGAGTCACTATGAGTCGAAATCAACTCCACAGCACCTAACAACAACAACAACAATAGTGCCTGTGAATAATTTGTGGAATGTGCTATAAGCACTCCAGGAGCCTGGAGAAGGGAGGGAAGAAAGGAGAGAAATGGGATTCCATGACGATATTTATGAAGGAGGCAGGGCTTCAGCTAAGTCTTCAGGTGTGAAGAAAGGAAAGGAAAGACAGCAGACTCGAGAGAGACATCTAGTGCTGCCTCCCTCCCCCATCTGTTGGTGAGAGTTTGCATTTTAATTTTTTATTACCACTCATTGTAGAGGTATTTTGGCAGGGAAAAGTCATAGATCCAAACTTTCTGTGAACTAGTTCCGGATCCCAATCCCAGAAATTCTGCTTTAATTGATTTGTCTTGAGGCCCAGGAATCTGCATCCAGGTGATTCTGATGCACATGGTCTGGTACCACACCTTAGTAAACCCTGACTTGAAGACTCCAGAAAGTCAGCAGTCTGCGTTGTCCCCGCAATCCCCTGTGCCTTATCTCTTGGCCTCCAGTTTCAAAGGCCTCCCCTGTCTCCTGAGCCTTCCCTTAGTCTCAAATCTTGTTTCTAATGTTTATCGACAGTACCACTTCAGCACCTGAGATGTGTTTGAATAGCTGGCCCGGGAGGGAGCTGTGTCTGAAAGAGATGAACTCAGGACATCAGCTGAAGTAACAACTCAACTAGGAGCTTTGCTGTAAAGTGGGAGAGGCCTGCTTTTGTGTTTAGTTGGCTGATTGGTTTATTCCTTCTAGTTCTTTGCTTTGGAGGAGTGGGCTTGGTTTGTTCATTTTTGGTTCTAAACATCTGAGGTTTTCTGAAGCTTAGGAGGGGGTGGAGGCCAAGCACTTACCCAGGTTTTCGCAGGAGCTAGATTGCCAGTCCTACTGACCAGTCAGGTGATTGCAAGCCCCCTACTGACTGTGTGCTTGACTCTGCTGAGTGCTTTGTCCGTGTTAGCTCCTTTAACCCCCACAAGAACTCACTGAGAGGGAGAGAGAGGTTTATTATTGCCACTTTATAGGTGCATAACTGAAGTAATCTTGGCGGCTTCAGCATGCATGGGTAGATGGGCAGAGGGCAAGATTATTATTTATTTATGTTTTTTTTT